>NC_141614.1:32179863-32479863 GCF_047967505.1 Dipteris shenzhenensis | reverse complement strand
ACTATCTGTAAAATGGCACAAGAGATATGGTCATGCCAACTTCAAGTACCTATTAGATCTCAGGAATCAGAATATGGCAATTGGGATTCCGAAGCTATAGTTTCTTGGAAAAGTTTACGAAGCATGCTGCTTCGGCAAACAAAAGCGAACCAACTTTGTTAGAAGTATCTCTTGTGCACGAGGTATTCTTGATTTGACACATACAGATGCATGGGGTTATGCCTAGATAGACTCGCAGCATCAATGGTTCACTTTACTACTTGACCTTGATCGATGACTACAGTAGATATTGTTGGGTCTACTTTCTGAAAGAGAAATCTAAAGTGTTTCCCAGATTTCAAGAATTCAAAGCCATGGTAGAAAACCTAACAGGCAGAAAGATCAAGGTTATGAGATCAGATAGAGGAGGTGAATACATGTCTTCAGCATTCATGAACTTTTGCAGAAGTTATGGCATATGAAGACAATTCACATGTGCAGATACTCCTCCGCAGGCTGCAAGACCTGAAAGGAAGAATGGGACTTTAGCAGACAGTGCTAGAGCAATGCTTAGTGAAAAGCATCTTGTGAATCAGTATTGGGCAGAAGCAATAGCCATTGCAAACTATTTGCTTAATCGGCTTCCTATCGAACCGATACAAGGTATGACTCCTTATGAAGCATTCACTAGACACAAGCCACACATTGGGCATCTCTGCATATTTGGTTGCATAGCATATGCCCACATACATGATGATCATTGCAGGAAGTTGGATGCGAAGTCATGCAAATGCATCATGGTTAGCTACAGTGAAGAAAGCAAAGCATAAAATTGTATGATCCCATCAACTACAAGGTCATTATCTCCAGAGATGTAATATTTGATGAGGAATCAGAATGGAAAGCCTCACCTACACAGGAGATAGAAGCATCAACTTCACAGTCATCTACAAGACAAGTTGATGAAGAAGAGCAAGAATTGCCAGCAACACCCCAAGCAAAGCCACAATAGCTTAGACGGTCTACTAGGGAAAGCAGACCACCAGCCAGATTGACATATGCTTAGAAAGGCAAAGCAATTCAGGTGGAAACCACCAACTATGCTCTTATGACTACCATCATGGCTACAGAAGAGCCAGTGTATTTCAAAGACACAGTAGACAAGCCAGAATGGAAAACTGCTATGAATGAAGAAATGGATGCTTTGTATAAGAATAATACTTGGGAATTATGCGACCTTCCACCAGGAAAGAAGGCCATAGTAAACAAATGGGTATACAAAGTGAAGTACAATCCAGATGGTAGTATTCAGAGATACAAAGTCAGACTAGTTGCAAAAGGATTGGCACAACAATATGGTCAGGACTATGATGAGACTTATGTTGCAGTAGTGAAGATGGCTTCCATACGATTTTTGATACCACTAGCGACACTCGGCAAATGGAATGTGTATCAGCTCGATGTCAAGAATGCATTTCTCAATGGTTATCTAGACAAGGAAGTCTACATGCAACAACTAGCAGGTTATGTTGAACCAGGAAAGGAGAATAAGGTCTGCCATCTCAAGAAAAGCCTCTACAGCTTAAAGCAAGCACCTAGAAATTGGTACAGCAGAATCAACAAGTATTTTGCTGATTTGGGATACATGAAGTCCAATGCAAATCATACTCTCTACTACAAAGTTCAAGGGGAAGACATTACTATTGCACTTTTGTACGTAGATGATCTGATTGTGATAGGAAGCAAGGATAGCTTCATCAGAAAACTAAAACAAGACTTATCTGTAGAGTTTGACATGAAAGATCTTGGACTTATGCACTATTGTCTTGGCATTGAGTTCTGGAGAGATTCAGATAGCACATTCATGAGTCAACTCAAGTATGTTAACAGTCTCATGAAGAAGTTTCATATGGTAGATTGCAAGGTTGCAATCACTCCCATGGAATAGAGTTTGAAACTTACTAAAGATTCAGAAAAGCCTACAATCAATGATAGATACTACAGGCAGCTAGATCCCATAACCCTAACCCTAAATGGGTTTGTATATATTCTATTTTTTCAACTAAGCCTAGTGTACAATTAGTCATTTGTGGTGTGCTCTCTAGCTGTTCCCTCTCTCCTCATCTCCACTCTTCTCCTCTCCCCTCTTCATATTTTGTCACCTAATCTCTGATACTTCTGAGCCACTAGGCTTCAACTCTATCTTGTGTTCTATGGCAGTCACATGGCGAAGGTGGTGGTAGCTAGTTGCAAAGAGGTCAGGGAAATCTTTGAACATTTCTAGGAACTCATCTTTCTCACTCGGAGTGAGGTCCGAGGAAAGCATAGATTCAAGCTGTTGAGGACTAGCTGTTACCTTTTTCGTAGTGTCAGAGACACCTCCATCATGTAAACTTCTTCCTCTGAGAACTCCTCCCCTCCATCTGAATCTTCCATTGACTCAGACACTGAGGATGAGAGAGTATCATTGTCTTAGTCCTCTTCTTTTTTTGGTTCAGCGGCACTAGGTTGCACTGGGATCTTCTCCTTTGAAGCACCAAAAGACATGTGTCGTGTCTTCCAATAGCTGACTACATCACTCTTTCTCAACCACGGTCTCTAGAGTATCGCTGCCTATATCTTCAATGTCCACTACATAGAAATCGATGGTGGTGGTCAATCCATTAACAGTGATGGGCAAATCCTCAATGACTCCTGGGGTGGCGAGTCATCGACCATCGGCTACCTTGATTCGAGTCGAGGAATGCCTTGTGCATTTCAAATTCAACTTCTTTATGATAGGACCTTGCTCCAGTTTTTTGTGGACCATATCAGCTCTTCGTGGTTAGTTCAAGGCCTTTCATTGCTAGAAATTACTTCGAACTGATTCTACGCTAGGTGCCTACCAGTCGCGACTTGTCTAGAGGTTGTTCCAAGGGTGCCTCTTGCAGCTCTACACTGAGTTCAAGGTTGATTTGAGGCATTTTCATCCCTGCTCCTGCTACCTTTTCATCTCGAGCTGCTGCTATAGCCCTTTATCCAGCTCCATTACACTTACAGGTGGCCCTCTCAATTGGGCGACAGTGCCAATCAACTTCTTCAGAGATAGAAGAAATCTCTTGTACCTTTCCCTTTTTCTTGCTCTTCCTTCTTGAGAGCCCTTACTGCGTCACGTCTCACCTTAGGGATTAATGCTATTAGTTGAGGAAGCGTGATGCTCAAAGAACGATGAGCAAGGTCTTGAGTGACCGAATAGTCTTCTTGCCCTGAGCCTATAGGGAAATCTGAGGGTGACCACTTACTCCTGCGAGATCTTTTAGCCTTTTCTGTTGGTGGGTCTGCCATCTTAGCATCTGAGGGCTCTAAGAAGGAGACCTTCTTATTGGGGTGGCCTGATCCATGGTTTGAGAGGGGTCTGAGGTGGTACAACTTCTCTTCCCTAGGTCAAGGACCTCTACATCATAATCCTTGAAGCCTGATTCACTTAGAAGATTCACCCTTGGAATATTGGGACATTCGGTGCGATAATGACCCTTTTGGTGGCACTCGTAGCATACAACATTGGCACGTTCTCTTGGAGGGCGATTGGCTTGATTTTTGATGCCCACCATCTCAAGCCAAAGATCATTCGAGGCCTTGGCTAGGTCATCGACTCCGGGTTCTTTAGCAGGAGGGACCTCTTTAGCAAGAGGGGCCGAGGGAGTAGGAAGGAGGGGGGCTCATGGGTGAGGTTGGGAAAATCTTCCAGGCAGAGGGTGCAGATATACACCTTGTTGAGTGTAAGCATATGAGGGAGGACCATAAATTTAAGGTGGAGGTGGTGGATACATCCTTGATGGGGGGTGGGGCTATGCCCCTGAGTTGGATCCCCTAGGTTGTTGTTGTCAGAGTTGAGGCGGTTGTGGAGAGACACTCGTCTTCTTTGAATCGGGGTATAGGAATCGGGGTTGGACTAAACTTTATCAAACTTCTAAGCCATCTCTTGTGCTAGCACCATGGTTGCCATCTCTTGTGCTAGCACCATGGTTTCTGGATTCTCCCATTTAAGCTTGAGGTGAAATTCATCACTTGCTCCTGCTACAAGGTAGCCCAACACATGCTGAGTCATTTCGGCTCAAGATCCGTCATTGTCCTCTTGTGTGGCAATTAAACGGTCTAGGAGCACGGTCGCTCGATCCACATATTGACACACTGTCTCCCCTTTTGATTGCTTCTCTGGCTCCTCTTCTTTGCCAAAATACTCAATCATGGGTGCTGTCAACCTTGGCCAACTTTGGCAAACGTCTTTGGCCTGCTTCTCATACCACACTTGAGCCAAACCCTCTAGAAATGTGGGAAGAACCAACAACCATCTATCTTCAGTAAGAAAGTTGAGAGAAACACAACGACGCTTGAAGGCCACAAGATACTCATTTGGATTTTCTTCAACCCGACCACAAAACACGGGAATGTCAGCAATGCTTGGAAAATGGAAAAGAGAGAGACAAAATGAGGCTTATCTATTGGCAAACAATGGAAAGAGGTAGCTTGAATTGAAAATCAGGTAAAGATACATCCACAAAGCACACATAGGCAGGGTAGGGTGTGACTGGTGTATTGTGAAATACTACACGGGAAGAATCTTCAACATAGAATAGCTCATAGACAACCTTAAAAGGACCAACCCTTATTGGTCGAGGCATGATATTGCATCCATCTTTACAAGCGAGGGTTAGAGACACGGCGCTGCATGAGGTTGTTCATCAAGGCAAACAAGAATGCCATGACAAATGTCAATAGTTAGAGAGCTTGCACATCACCTTCAGCTTCTTCTTTCAGTTCTTGTAGTTGTCATGCTATTTCTTCAAGAGGTGTGCGGTCTGGCATCCTTCTTTTGAGCAATGTCCTTAAGGACCTTTCTGATGATGTTCCAAAGTCGGTAAACTCGTATCAAATATGCACAACACTTAGTTTCATGATGACCACAACCTTTGCATTCCTTACAAACGATCACCCTCATTTGTGGCTTGCGGCTTTGTTGGGGCGATGCTTCTACTCGCTTCATGCATGATTGAAGTACAAGCTTCTTGTGCCAAGAAATCAGCAACTAAATTTTGAGCTCAAGGGATATGCTGAATTTTTACATCTTCAAATTGTTGGCAAAGTTCCAATGCTTGTTGATGTCATGGAACCAAGCCTTCGCTCCGCACCTTCCACCTTCCACTAACTTGTTCACACACGAGTTGAGAATCTCCTTGCACCTTAAGTTGCTTGATGGGATGTTCTTGCACCTTTTGTAGCCCAAAAATGAGTGCCAAGTACTTAGCTTGGTTGCAAGTACTTACTGGTGGAGACTTGCTATAACAATACACCTCACCCCCTGGTGAAGTGAGCTTCACACCCACACCAATAGCCTTGGTCGAAGGTTTGTATGCTCCGTCAAATTGAAGGAGCCAATATGTCATCACACCAAGACTAAAATTGGGATATCCCAAGTTTTTCCGTAGTCCAAGATAGGTAGAAGGAGAGGGTGGGGAGAATTCAATACTTGAGCAAGACGTTCAGCACCAAATA
This sequence comes from Dipteris shenzhenensis, assembly GCF_047967505.1. Classification (NCBI taxonomy): domain Eukaryota; kingdom Viridiplantae; phylum Streptophyta; class Polypodiopsida; order Gleicheniales; family Dipteridaceae; genus Dipteris; species Dipteris shenzhenensis. The sequence continues at coordinate 32,474,352 of NC_141614.1, read as the reverse complement.
AACTTGCAATCCTTTGTTAATAGTTTATCTTTAGACAAAAAAGAATTACAACTTGAAGCTCAAAATGAGGCACAAAGGGTTGATTAGGTACAAAGGGATTCCTTGGTTGAAACATTACCACTAGAAACCTTTGTAGTGAGATCGAGAAGAAATCATTCAAGACGAGCTTATCCACAAGAATTAATAAGCAAATGCGCCAAATCTCCCCCCAAGCTTGGGGAACATCCCACCCTTCAAAGAATGTCACCCTTTTAATTACCTCTGATGCAGCAAGTAGCTCAATCACCGCACAATGAGTAGAATTGAAATCAAAGTCCTTCGAGTGTATCACTAGTCCTTCACCTTGAATCATCCACGGTGGATCATCCCACCCATTGTCTCCTCGAGCAATGCATTGTACAATCAGTTGTTGAAGATCGACATGAAGCTCAAGAAAGAGATCTCGCCAATTGGTAGCCGTAATGAATGGAGGGCCAAGCACCAAATCCTTGAACTTGTCGAGAAGTGACATAAATATCCACCCTCCTTGTGTGGCGTGCATCCAAGGACTGAACTTGAAAAAGTTCAGAAGCTGCGATCTAGTGTGAGATATGAATAGAGCACATGAAATGAAGTACTTTTGCTTTTTATAGCAAGAGGAAACTCCCCACAGTGAGAGAGTTACAATTCATAGGATTTCAACATATAAGCAAATATCAGTATATTTTGATCACTTCCTATTTGCTCGCCCACCAATGGTAAGTCTTCCTTTTGTGAAGCGGGGTCTTGGGTTCAATTCCCACTCCTTAATAGAAGGAGAGGAGAAGAGAAGAGAAAGAGAAAGAGAAGGAGAAGAAGAGGACAGAGGGCCACGAGAATTTGTTACAGTTTTGCAAAAGCTCTAAAAATCTGTCACGACTAGAAGACGCAATTTGTCCACGACCAAAAGACAAAGGAACCCGAAAAATCAGTCATGATCTGTCCACGACATGTGAATGCATGCGCAGATGCATCGGCTGCAACCAGGGGCACGCGGATGTTGCAGATGCACCTAGTATAACTAGAAGATTTGCCAGCCAGAAGAGGTGCAGAGCAGATGCGCAGGAACCATGAGCAGAAGACATGCAAATTGGAGGCTTAGAAGCAGAGAAGTTTTGTAGCCATAGAGATGGAGAATCGCCAGCAAAGGACACATAGATTGGAGGCACAGAAGCAGAGAACTGTACACGAAAGATGCCGTAGAATCACACCCAGTCTTGGGAGTAACGGATTTTAGGTTTCCCTTTAAGGGCAAGGGCCATATTAACATGAAAGGGGATCCCTTGATGTGAAAGATATGAACAATTGTGGGACTCCAACCTTGTGGGTCTCACGTGACCTAGCCAATTAAGATAAATATATTTTCATTGGTTTAATTAGGAGTAGCTACAACCACCATAAAATAACTCCAAGAACCACTGTTGGCTCTTTCCTATGGCTTTCGTAGGAAGAGTAGGGTATTCTTAGTATGCAAGGTTTCGAGGCTTTTTGTCACCTACAGATATATTAGGGTTGTCGATTGTAGTATACGTGTAGCTTAGGACCTCGAGTCGTGTTTCGATGAGAGACGTAGGCTTAAGTGTGGTAAGCAATATACCTTTGTAAGACTAGAATAAGTCCAATCATACAAATTTAGAAATTTTGTTGTTCTAAAGATCAAAAATCTACAAAGAAAAAAGAGAAAAAAGAGAAAATGAAAGAGAAGAAAAAAGAGGTAAACAAAAACTTTTATGAAAAGCAAAAGGAAGACATACTTAGCAAGCAAAGCAACACTTATGTCGTCATCAGTGCCCAAGCATAAGCAGCTATACTGGGTTTCTAAAGACCCACGGAGTCTCTTGGGCAAACCCAGTGCTTACTAAAATACGTCCAAAAAAGAGAATGAAAACAAGAAATAAAGAAGAAACGAAGCAGGTGACTTAAGCAAAAATAAACAAGCAAGTCAAGAAACAAAAACTTCCAAAAAACTCTCTCTCTCTCTCTCTCTCTCTCTCTCTCTCTCTCTCTCTCTCTCTCTCTCATTTAAAACATAAAAAGTTAAATGGCACTTTACACTTATGTCTCGTTTCTGCAAAGAGGCAAAAATACATTTCTAACTTAGAAAGCACAAGTATACTCAAACAAACTCTCTTTAGAAACTAAGTGTGGTAAGCAAGCATAGATCAACTTGGTTTCAACCCCTCAGTTAGACTTAAAGTCCCTTCACACCACCATTAGAACCCCCCCAATCCCAATTTTACGCCTACTTTAACCCCTCGTCACTCATCCGTTTGGGACCCAAACTGAACCCCGTTTGAACCCAGATTTCACACACAAAAACACCACGCTATGGGGTATTTTTCCAACCCATTGCACACCATTTTGGCATCCCTAGCACTCGTTCATTTGCACCCCCATGTGGGCCTTGTTTTGCATAAATTCGATCATATCTTCATGCTGTGACCTCCGATTAACGATCTGTCTGCACCGGCACATTTCCCTACACACGTAGGACAATCTTAGGCACTTTATTAACACGAGGGTCACTACACAAACTAACACCACTCTAACCCTCCCAGAAACACTACATCCATACCCACACTTGTGGCAGAGACACCCTTGGCAAATCTCGCCCAATCTGCATGTAGCTACGTTCCAGCCAATGCCTTCAACTCCAATGCTCACTGCATTAGCATATAACTCCGCTACAACCACGGCCCCTGCCAATCCTCTACCCTGAATCCCCCCTTGAGATTCAACAACTCCCTTTAACTCCTCCACGCCCCAACATGGCTGGATGCCGTCATGACCATGATGGGGATATCGAGCTTGATGCAGAGGTTGACAACTTCCATCGAAGAAATAATAACAATCAAGGCCGATGCCCCTTGGGAAAACTAGAACTTCCCAAATATAATGGTAGGGGAGACCCAGCCCGCTTCCTCCAGCATTTTGATGCCGTATGCCGCGCAGGTGGAGATCAATCCCATGAAACTAAGGTGGCTTGGTTTCCAATGGCCTTAACTGATGATGAAGAGATTCATTGCCAAATGTGACCCATGCCCAGATGCAAAGTACCTCACGGCATGGTTCATAGCAGGTCTAAGAAAGAAAATCTGCAAGGATATGAAAAAGATAAGCAGCTATGAAACATTCAGTGCTGCTCATGCGCGGCAACCATTGACATCGAGGATGGCATGATAGACTTAGACACTGGCAGTGATGACGGCAGATCAAATACACGAGATAAGCACTTGAAAAAGGGTAAATCAAAGGACACTGCCGAAACATCCAATGAAGATTGCCTACAGGCCATGACCATGAAGCTGAAAGAAGACATGATGCATGGATCAAAAACTCCACTTGTCTCAGCCGCCAACTCAAACATATCCATGGCGAGAAAATGTCTAGTGTCCACACTGCTTGGCAAATCATACAGCAAATAACTGCCCAGTCCTAAGAGCCAGGATCACTGCACAAGCAAATCCACCGCCATGGTTGTGGTGCCATATCTGCATCGTCGGTAGCCATGATGAGAACAGTTGTATCTTCAACATGCGCAATAATTCGCCTCGACCTCCACAATACCAAGCGGCACCCATGCCAGTATATAGGCAACCGGCACTTGCACAAGTGCCCCCAATTGCGAGGCTAAATCCTGTTCCTGTTCGGACACACGTCCCACAACTACTCAGGAATCTGAATCCACGACCATATCCAAGAGCACCAAATCCAGCTCCTCAAGCACCCATACATCAATTACAAACCGAGGAAGTAGACTCGCTATTTGAGTATGAAGCAGAGTACCCAATGTACTATGTAGAAGGTGCAGAGGGTCTAGTACCAGTTTATGCAAATCAAGTATGACCCAACACATTTCGAGCACCAATCAAGTGCTACGGTTGTGGAGAAAATCACCGGATCACCATCATGGTAGCCCAGCTACTTTCCAACCACTTTGTAGAGATTGTGGCATAGGACATGCCTGTATGGATTGTCCCATGAAAAATAAGGTCCCAGAACAAACAAAGGTTAAGCCTGACGTCCCCATCGGCATCATTGGGGTGGACCATCAAAGTCTGGGTTCGGCAAGTGTAAAGTCACAACCTATCAATGTAATTACACGCCAATAGAAAGAGGCCACCAAGGACCCTAACATTCCAATCCAACCAAAGTGACTTCTAAAAAAGAAAGCACAAGTGCCTCCACCCCCGCCAAGCAATGAGCAACCGAGCTCATCCACATCAGCTCCCGAGCCTCAAATAAAAGAAGCTCCATACCTGAATGTAGAGGTGGAGAAGGCTTGTTTTCAGGTACTTCAGTAATGGGTCCAAAATGAACAAGCTCAATTTGAGGCTGAGAAATAAGCTCAAGACCCAATCCATAACTTGGCCCCACAAAGTATTGATACTATACTCAAGCCTTTGTTCCAACAACAGACTCCACAACAAATGTACCACCACGTCAACTTGAAGGAGCCGCACTCTCTAGCATCCTGGGTTGCCGTGTGTCAATTCCCATCAGAATCCTCCTATAGAACTATCCCAATCTCTGGGAGAGTTTCAAAGGATGGATTGAACTCGCAAATCCCCCTCCACCTATGAATGACATTGAAGATATCCCTGTGCAGATGGGTGAGAGAGATGACATACGCAACATTATTGTGCCTTTGATCCACAAGGCATATAATGAAGTCCAAGCCATAGTGGATGGTGGAGCAGGTGTTAATGCCCTATCAAAGGAGCTCTACAAAGAATGGGGTCTCCCACCGATGCAAAAGGCTAATTTCAACATACGCCTTGCCAATGATTCACGGGCTAAACCCTTGGGAATAGTGAATGGCATGTCCAAAAAGATTGCAGGAGTCTGCTTTTCCCTTCAATTCACAATCTTGGATCTCCCCAAAAAATCCTATCAAATCTTACTAGGACGTCCTTGGTTACGAGAAGCATCAGTCCTCCATGACTGGGAAACTGATAGACTGACAATCCAGAATTGAGACACTGCAGTCAGGGTGAATGTGGGGACAGAAGCTATTAAACCAATTGTGCCTAGAGCATTGGATGACACATCTTCCATGACAATCTCAAGCAAATCAGCTCCCTTGCAACAGCATGCCATAGTAGCTGACTCACAAAGCAATGTCAATAACTAGATACAAACATTGGCAACCATTGACAACTACCATTCATTAGACCCCATCTTCTCATAGATAGATGCTAATGCACTACAGGTCAATCCTCCACTCCAACATGAAGAACCAATCAATCTAGAGATGCCATTCTTTATGGCTGACCTCAAGTGGGATAATGAACCTGAAGAAGGTACCAATACCAATGATGACTCAAATTTTCCTTGGGACCTTGAAACAGAGGCTGCGAATGCTGAAATTGAAGATCAAATCTTTGATAATGACTTAGACATTTTGCATGCCCTAATGGTAGTCGAGCTCCCAAAAGTTGAACCTCCGCAGTTGAATAACAATAGAAGATCCTGCAAGAAAGCTGAAGGAGGAAATCGCAGAAAAGCCAAGGACGAGCACTTCAATGAATTGGAATGATTCCAAACAAGGATTGTCAAATTGTACCTTGCAAAGACAACTCCCTCAAAATCAGAACCCTCGCCTCTTAAATGGTCCCTTGAGGGACTTGAAGGAGCATGCACAGCAAATGAACCCTTACTTGGAAACACCTTACGAGTGGAAAAGTTACCCCACAGTTCCCAACGTAAGAAGTTTCAGAAATATAAGCCACATGTGTGGATGAAGCTCGATCAAGAGACTTTAGAAAAAAAAGAAAAGAAGAGCCTAACAAATTAATAAATGCAACTATGCCACCTAGTACACATGACACATGTCAAGCTAGTTCAACCCCATCAGAGGCCGATCTTCGAGAAGTGCCGGAATACTTCAAGAATTATGCAAGTGGCAGTGCGCCAATAGCCATGCCAAGACCACTCAGAGAATCTGATGTTCAAGAAACTGATAGCATTGGAGAAACTCCAATCTATGAGGGAACTGCAAAAACATGCACAATAAACCTCGCCCTTGAAGGGGAGGAAGAAAAATTGGTTTTCATTGGGAAACAACTTCGTCAAGAAGATGAAACCAAACTCAAAGAACTCCTAATGGAATACCATGATTGCCTAACATGGTCATACAAAGAGATGAAAGGAATTTTACCAGAAGTGGTAGTACACACAATACCTGTAAGGGAAGGTGCTCACCCTAAGGTATGTGGACCTTATCGCACAAATCCTAAATATGGCACCATGGGTTTATGATGAGCTTGAAAAACTACTAGATGCCGGATTCATCTATGAGATAGAGCACACTGATTGGGTTTCACCCATAGTCATTGTACCTAAACGCAACAAGAAGCTCAGAATATGCGTAAACTTAAAAAATGTGAATGCCGCCACAATTAGGGATCACTATCCCCTACCCTTAACAAAAATAGTGTTGGAAAAGGTGGCAAGATCCGAAATATATAGCTTCTTGGATGGCTTCAGTGGCTATAACCAAGTGCAAATTGCTCCTCAAGACTAATCAAAAACAACATTTGCTACAGAATGGGGTATTTTTGCATATAGCGGCATGCCATTCGGCCTTTATAATGCCCCGGCCACATTCCAGCGAGTCGTGTTCACAGCTTTCAAGTCATTTTTGAATAAACTTTTACAGGTGTTCTTGGATGATTTGTGCATCCATTCAAACAAACAGGACCACTTTAAATGTCTTGAAGAAGTACTAATCAAATGCAGGGAGTATGGCATCTCCCTTAATCCAACAAAATGCCAATTCATGGTCACCCACGGAGTTGTTTTGGGACACATCGTCTCTCAACATGGGATTGCAACTGACATGGACAAAATCAAAATCATCATGGAATTGCCGCCTCCTACAAATTCCAAAGGTGTACAAGTCTTTATGGGACATGCCGGCTATTATAGAAGATTTAGATTTGCGGTATGCCATGATAGCTAGACCACTTTACAAATTATTAGTGGAGTTCTTATGGACCGAAGACTGCGACCAAGCCTTTGAGCTTTTAAAATGGTGCCTAATCACAGCACCCATCCTTATTTCTCCCAATTGGGATATTGATTTTCATGTACATACTGATGGATCCAAGTATGCAATTGGGAGTGTGCTTTGTCAACCTGGTGAACAAAAGAAAGACTACCCCTTCTACTTCGCCAGTCGATAACTCAATGATGCAAAGATCAACTATACAACCACAGAAAGAGAAGCCCTAACAATTGTGGATAGTGTAAAGAAATTTTGGCACTATCTATCTTATGAACCGTTCGTGTACAAGAGGAAGAATAACCAAATGGCTCCTCTTGCTTCAAGAATTCAACTTCAAAATCGTGGTCCGCAAAGGTGCCCAACACTACATTGCCGATCACATGTCTCGGGTCAAGTCAGGAGAAGAAGCCACTAGAGTAGAAGACAACTTACTAGATGCCACACTATTTCAAATAGATGCTATTCTAGAGTGGTGTGGAGATATCATTGGGTACTTGATGGCAGGAAGACCACCCCCTGACATGAAAGCAGTAGATGCCAGAAAATTGATTCTAAAAGCTACACCCTATCAACTCATTGCAGGACAATTGTACAAGATGGGCAAGGACAAGATATTAAGAAGATGTGTAATGCCTCATGAGATCATGCCAATCCTGAGTGAAGTCCATGAAGGCATTGCAGGAGGACACTTCCAAGGGGAAGCCACAGTAAGAAAAGTTCTCGCAGGCTACTAGTGGCCAACATTGTGGGCAGATGCCTATGAATATATAAAAGGCTGTGATGTATGCCAATGGACTATCAAACCACAACACAAAGACTTTAATCCCCTAACACCAATTGTTGCACATAAACCATTTGAAAAATGGGGGATTGACTATGTGGGTCCCAGACATCCACAGCAGCAAAAGAACATAGGCATGCTACATCATTGTGGCCACTGATTACTTTACAAAATGGGCTGAAGCTAAAGCAGTCAGAAAGGTAGATGCCAAAAGCACAACAAGATTCTTATACGAAAATGTGATCACCCGATTTGGATGTCCCATTGAAATTGTGTCGGATAGAGGCACACATTTTGTCAATGAGGTAATCCAAGAACTCTTGTCTGGCTTCATGGTAATCCATAGAAAAAGCACACCCCACTACCCCTAAGGGAATGGACTCACAGAATCCACCAACAAGATCATATGCATTATCCTCACCAAGGTAGTAGAACCACAACGTTCTGATTGGGCTAAGAAACTGAATGCAGCCTTATGGGCATACAGAATCACATTCAAGGTTAGTATAGGGAACACACCTTTTCAATTGGTGTACGGCCTTGAAGCTATGGTCCCACTCGAATTTGTAATACCAAGTCTATGCATCGCAGTACAGGAACGCATGGGTGACCATGAATCCTTGAAAGAAAGGCTCTATCAGTTGGAGAAGCATACAGAGAAAAGACTAGTCACCTACCATGCCATGACAATAGAAAAACACAAAAGAAAGTCACCTACCATGCCATGACAATAGAAAAACGCAAAAGAAAGGCATGGTTTGATAGAAATCTGAAAGCTAAAGACATCAAGGAAGGCGACTTAGTTCTATTATACAATGCCAAAGTACACAAGGGGAAACTGAAGTATCTAGGTCAAGGACTGTACCGAGTACAAAAAATGAATCCCATCGGATCTGTGCTGCTTGAAACATTAGATGGAGTCCAATTCAACACAATAATAAACAGGAGCTGACTGAAGTGCTAGTACATCAACATGCAAGCCATCCTCGACAAAAACAAAGATTTGGGAAACCAAGTCTTCCTTAGTTAGGATTAGATTGTATCACGAGCACTCACTTGCATATGTACGTCTTCGCACATATAGGTAGCATCAATCAATTTTACCTAGGGCTGCCTTATGAAAATCCCAGCAAAAAAGCATATAGTTAGTCCCTACCTAGCTACTAGGTCACGTGCACTCACACACTTTTGCTTAGACACATAGATGATTGCATGAATAATTTTACCACACACTTTCATTCCACACTCTCAAAGCATGTATAAAAAAAGATCTCTCTCCCACAAACACACACAAAAAGGTCATAACGGCATGCCAATCAATCTAATGATCAATGGTACCCTACATGCACATGGATGCAGGTTCAGAAAAGATGCCACCACTAAAGAGGATGCGTAGAAAGAGCCCACTGCCTCAACCACGGGACCCCCTCTAGAGTTCACAACCATCTACATCCTCTCAACCACAGAGACCACAGGCATTTGTGGTCCAAAGCGATAGCTTCGAAGAAGATTTAGTGCATGACCAAGTAGAACAAATGCCACCCAATCGGCCTACACAGCCATTAACAAGACCCAATCACTGGAACTTGTCTGGCCACCCACATCGACTTATGCTCTTTCCCAGGAAGCAACATCTTACTTAGAGCAACGGGGTCTAGGCAGTTTGCATGAGAGCCTCAAATCCTTGGAGGACAGTCCTACCCTGACCACCTACATCAAGGACTTTCTCCATTCTTACTACTCCAACAATGCAAAGGATGGCAAGTACGGTACAATAACTGTACAGCAAAGCCCACTCAACATTATCCTTGATAGTACAATCATTCAAAGGGCTTTCTCACTGCCAAAACAAGGTGGCAAATACCCTAAATGGTCTACTGATGCAAAGTTTATTGAAGTACAGTCTCTCCTCACCAAGGGCACACTGATCCATAGAGATGGCATATTGCTTCGCACAATCCTTGACCATCGCCTCAAGGAAGCAGCACAATTCCTGTCCACAATCCTGGGAATTAAGTACAACAAAGATCGCTCCCTTCCACTCCGCACATTTGTTTTGTTGAGTAGGAAGCTAAAACAAGACTGGGTCCAACACTTCGTCATTTTCTTTACCAAGAAACTCGATGGTTCTTCAGGCCAAAAATGTAAAATTCCACTCTTATTGGCTATAATCATAAAAAAAGAACTATAAGAAAGAGAAATGACTCTGCCCTAGTCACCAAAACCAATTGAGGAGTTGGACATACCCTTCTCACCAGTATGGAAGCCGTCACCGACTTCTCCAACTATCACATTGATAAGTGCAGATGCCTTAGCAGAAGTACCTATTTTGGAGGTCAGGATTACGGAATTGCCCCACGAGATGCTACAGCTCGGTGCACAACTGCAACCAATAAGTCTCCACCAACAACACCAACCAGAGCTCGAGACAAGATCGGCACCTGAACTGGAGGAAAGATCAGCACCAGAGCTTGAGAGTACATCAGCACTCGAACCGCCCATTGATGCCATGCCAGTCGATGAGCCACAAGGGGAGCTAGTGCTAGATCAGTAGTATGACTATTGTACACAAGGGACTGAAATGCCATTGGAACAACCTCCCCCAAGTACTATAGAATCATCAGGATGGCTACATGGGCACCACTTGTATCAGCAATATTGCCAGACCTCATCACCGTCTGTCATTCTCCAACATCAAGCTAGCCAAATGATCCAAATGTCAGAACTATTCACTAGCTTGGCCAAGGAAGAATATGCAAGAGAATTGGAAAGGCAGACTACATCATGAATCAAAGATCAATTCCAGGCAATCGCCATAGAGGTCAAGGCACTTCGGCCACAGATAGATGAGAAGGAGGTAGAAGAAGTGCGCATGAACCAAGCTCTCCAAGCTCAAGAGAAGGCAGTAAGGGATGTGACCTCCAACCTCCACCAAAGTCAAACACAACCGACTGCGACAGTAGAAGCAATGGCAATCCTATAGACCTACTATAACTCCTTGACATCTGCACATGCACAACAGAAGGAGGTAGTGGCACAAGATCGACTCACTCTAATTCACAAAGAAGAAGAGCTCCAGGATTGCAAAGACAAGCTTGAAGTCATGAAACAATCTTTGGCAGTATGTGCCTTCAGCATTGATGAGCTTACAAGGGAATGCCAAATCTTAAAAGACCAACTTGCTACCGTTCAAGAGGCCAGCACTTCACAAGCCCAAGTCTTGGACCAATGGTCCAATACCACAGAACACATTCCTCAATAGGCAAAGGTCACCTTGCAAATGAGAAAGCTTAAGGAGGCATACACAACCATCTACCATCAATACAAAGAAAAAATGAATGAGATGCACTCCCAAAAAATAATCATCTCCAAGCTTGAACTCCAATTGATAGTGCACAACAATGAAGCATTGGAAGACAACACCAATGACGCCCCACTACAATGCACAACCGTGGTGTACCAAGAGCTTGTGGTTGCTCTACAAGTGGAAGATCACCTCAATGCACGCGTGCTTATTTAATGGAAGCAACTCCAAATCAAGATCATATCTGCTCATCCAACAATCAACTGGGAACATTCCATTAGGACTAAAACCCTATGCATAATTTGCCAAGACTTGTTTGAAGATGAGAAAAATATCTTCTGCCTGTCTACACATGCCGGGTTTATAACACTCAGGACGGATGCTTTCATTGCATATGTCTGCCTCATGGGTAGTCCTCCCCTCAGGGTTATTGCAGGTTTGTTGCCATTGCTACAATGACCATCCCTATTATTTGCATGGCACGACATAACCGACATCCCACCCATGCAGCTGATCATCCCATTACACCAACAAGAAGAAGTGTCGCAAGATGACAAGGCCTATCTCACATCCAACTTCCCATATCTAACCACTCTTTTTGCCAACATCATCACCTCACTTCCCCTTGCTACTACCACCCTCTTAACCTTCCCCAAGCTCCATCCTAACATGTATTCCCTCCATCGTCTCTTTGCTCATGCCTCTCACCATTTTCAACTAACCCAATAGGCACAAACTTACAAGCCCCTCTCGCCTAGCTTTTTCCCCTCCCTTGCTAATCCTACCCTTGAGGATTACCAAGCTGCTCAAACCATTTTCCCAGTTCTTCCCCCCCTCCCCTCTGCTCCCCTTCTGCCACTATCACTCTGCCATATTTCTCGCCAATGTCCCCCGATTCTCTCCCTGTGCCGTCATCACCTCCGACACTCCTGGTGCTTCCATCAATAAAAAATGACACAGAATTTGATTTTGAATATCAGGATCCGGATAATCCAATTCGTACGCCCATGCCAAGTTCCAATGATGGGTATGATTTTGATGAGATACCACTTCCCAGTAACCCCATCAAAGAATATTGGAGCAAATATCCTGATATGAAAACTCGAGGTGGATGACCCTAGAAAACTTTCCTACCAACATTCGTCAGCATCAAATTAGTGAAGGTTGGATTAGCAAGTTGGATCCACAACCTGATTGGCACCGTCCCAAGCTCTTTGATGTAATCTTCTTAAAGGAGTACTTACGGGAGCCTCCATGTCTCAGAACCCATCCTAAGTTCTAGGTAGTTCCACGGCATAAAAAATGGGAAGCCAACATACACACTTTGGCTGAAGATCATGTCATTAATTGGCCAATGATTGAACCCTACTCTGGTGTAGAATGGAATATCCAAGGCACCATGGTCTACCGAGCACTTCAGCAGCATGAACAAATAATGCGCAGCAACATTGATTGCTTCCTTCGCCAAAGTGCCATATTCTGTAAAACATTGGAATTCAATCTGGAGGTCCCATGTACTTTGATTCCCATTTGCCTCCACTCAGCTTTAATCCCAATGAAAGGATTGATGCTCAGATTACAATCCGGCTCTATCAAAGAGTGATCTTCTTAGAGGCATGCCACATATCTCTGTTCGAGCAAATGGTGGATACAGGCTACCTGGAAACTGCGCAAAAATTGTATGGTGCTAAGGCTTTACAACAGGATCGACTGGCATGACACAAGTTCCACATCCATTGGACTAAAAACATGGCAACCCAGGTATGTGATCACAATAAGCCATAACCCGAGGACGGGTAATAAAATGGATCCGGGAGTATGTTGACTCTGTGCCAACATGAACTTATGTAGAAAGAGAATGTGATACAACTTTGTGTTGCAACTTCTACATGTAGAAAGAGAATGTGTTACAACTTTGTGATACAACTTTGTGTTACAACTTTGTGATACAACTTTGTGTTACATGCAAAGAGAGAAGCTCTCCAACTTGTATAAATACCCCATAATGGAATGAAGCCCACACTCTTTGGGGCATTGTGTTGATTCTACTTTGGTATTCCAAGCATTTGTCTCAAGTGTCCATGCTTCCTTGCACTCCACGTCCAAAAGCATGTCCTAACCTTGCAACTCCTCCTCCCCTCTCCTCCAACCTTGCAACCCACCCTCTCCCTCTCCTCCTCCCTCCTCCTCCTCCCTCCTCCTCCTCCTCCTCTTTCCTCCTCCTCCCTCCTCCTCTGTTCTCCTCCTCCCTCCTCCTCCTCCCTCCTCTCTCTTCTTTCCCCCATGCTCTTACACCTTCTTCCTCTCCCACTCCTATGCTCCCCCTAAACCCTTTGTTCCTCAACCCTTAAAACTCCATGATCTACGAGGGAGACGAGTTCTCCACCATCTACTCTACCCTGACCTTGGAACCTCCTTCTAAACCTTGGAACCTCCTTCTAAACCCTGGAACCTCCTTCTAAACCCTAGAACCTCCTTCTGAACCTTGGATCCTCCTTCTAACCCTGTACTCCTTCTAAACCCTGGAACCTCCTTCTAAACCCTGGAACTCTTTCTAAACCCTAAAACGTCCTTCTGAACACTGGAACCTCCTTCTAACCTTGGAACCTCCTTCTAACCCTTAAACTCCTCCTAAACCCTACAACCCCCAAGCAGTAGGAAAGAGCCAACATATGCATAGCAGTGCAAGAATGCATAGGAGACCATGAGTCACTCAAGGAAAGACTTTATCAATTGGAAAAGCATATAGAGACAAGTTTAGTTGCCTACCATGCCATGACAGTAGAAAAACGAAGGAAGGCATGGTTTGATATAAACCTTAAAAGATAAGGAGATCAAGGAAGGTGGCCTAGTTCTTCTATACAATGCCAAATTCCACAACAGAAAACTCAAATATCTAGGTCAAGGACCTTATAGAGTTAAAAATATGAGAATCCCATTGGACCCATGCTACTAGATACACTAGTATCCCTTCTCATATCCCTTCCTGACTCCAAAAATATCCTCTATTGCTTTCCTCAAATCCATGCTAACTCATATTCCTTGCCATGCCTCCTCACCCATGCCTCTCGATACTATCTCCTAATCCAAGAATCTAGCTCCTACCATCCAATAACACCTAACCTTTTCCCACCACTTGAAAACCCTTCCCTTGAGGACTATCAAGTTGCTAAATCCATCTGCCTTGCTCTTCCTCCACTTTCCATCAACATCCCTACTTCCCACTTCTCTACTTCACTACTTGTTTCCACCTCATGTTTTCCCCTATGACTTCTTCCTCTCCCCCAAGACCACATATTCCTCTCCCCCAAGACCATAGATTCCTCAGATTTTGATTGAATTTCCAATGGAAGGCACCATCAATGATTCTATCAATGAGCTTCATGAATTGGATAATCCAAATTTCACACCCACATGGGAGTTGAATAAGGATACAAATAGGATTCCAATGCCTAGGAATCCCATAGGTGATTTTTGGAAGAAATAACTAGATATGTAGTCAAGAGGAGGACTAGATCTCTCTAGGATTTTCATGCACATTTGCCAAGTGCAAATCACTCTAGACATAAGCAAAAAATTGGAGTCACAACCTACTTGGCATAGATCCAAACTGCTCAAAGAAAGAAAAGTATCTCCTTGAAAAGTACTGCCTTGAAAATTTACAAGCTCCATCTTCCTTTTGAATGCATCCACATTTGATGTGGTACCCCGTTGCTACCGATGGGATGGCAATCAGCATCATTCAGATAAGGAAGATGCAATTGGCTGCTAATCAATAGATACTCCAAAGACAAATGGACCAACCAAGCAAGAACCAGAAGTGTAGCCCCAATGGCAAACATGTGAGAACCAAGTCTTAACATAGTCATGGAAGCATGACGTACTATGGTTGCCATATCAACCATAACTTGCTGCTCAACTGATCTGTGATCGTCAAACCTGCTGTGTTTCAAGTATGAAGCCAATATAGGTAATGGAGTACTCAGTAACTTCCCCCTCTCCATACTAAAACAATCAAGTATCTGACAAACATCATCAAGACCATGTAGCTCCCACTGCAAAGCATCCCTATCCATAAGGAACCATATGGCAATTAACCTCAGAAGGATAGCAACCTCCTGAATATTGAGACCATAACTTGTCTCACTGCGCATCACATCCTGAGCTCTCATAACCGTATCAAACCTATGAAGCCAAGCTCGAGGAGATTGCTTCTGGCCATGGAGGCACTTACGAAGCAAACATATTAATGATTCATGCCCGCAATATGACCCGAGTCAATAACTACAGAAACCACATCTGTCCTAGCATAACTAGCCAATGGATCATACCGAGCATCATTAGCCAAGGTATCCTCCTCACCATGCATAGCCTCATCCTCATCTGCAAGAGGCACTCTGCATCCTGGGAGTAAACTGTAACTGTCCATAGAAGATGCATTAACAATCTCCATAGGAGTATAAACCTGTGGAATACTCGAGACATCTGACCGTCTCTGACCAAAATCAGGAAGTAATCATGGCTATCTCAACTTTATAACCTGCTCACTGTGGGAAAAACCTCCCACTCCAAGGGGTATGGGCTGCCCTTGCAAAGAATTCGGAGGTGTCATTGCACTTACACCCTCCTGGAATACCACTCTCCTGCTATCCACAGTCCTTGGCTATCTAAACATAGCATCCTCTCTGAAATAGACATTATGGCTACGTATCAACTCTCTAGTTGAAGAATCCCATAACCTGTAGTCCCTACTGGACTCACTATATCCAAGGAAGATACACCTCCTCGATCGGGAACCATGAGCATAAGCCTCACAGCCAAACACACATAAATGCTCATAACATGGTGCCCTGCCTATCAAGAAGTCAAATGGCACTCTACCATTCAGAGATCTCCCGAGTGACCTGTTAAGCAAGTATGCAGCTGTCTTACATGCCTGAGCCCAATAGCCTTCAGTAAGACCTGCATACCGTAGCATGCTACCAATCCTATCCAATAGAATCTGATTTATGCCTTCTGCCAAGGCATCATGAGCAGAAAGATGAGGGGTGGTTAACACCCTCCTGATACGAAGTGTATCATATAGATGCTGAAATCTAGGAGAGGTAAACTTTGCATCACCATCAGTCATCAAGCTCAATAGCTTCTTTCCTGATTGATTTTCAGCATTACCCAAGAAGCACTGAAATGCATCATATACATCATGCTTTTGACGAATCGGATATACCCATATGTACTTTGTAGCAGCATCAATAAATGTCACAAAGTAAGAGGCGCCACCCAGTGAAACGGTAGGCATAGGCCCACAAACTGCACTATGAACCAACTGCAATGGCTCAACATACCTCTCACTGACTGTCTTTCTCACAAAAGAGGATCCTGACTGCTGACCATCATCACAATCATGACACAAAATTTGAGAGACATCCATAACAGGAATGTATCTCAATGTTGTAAGGGCTTCCATACCAGCAGTAGACATATGTCCAAGTCTGGCATACCATAAACTAACTAATGGCTGCTTACTAATCATAAGCATCTTATCCTGGACACCTGATACATGCAATGCATAAGAGAATCCAACCCGTGATCCCTTAGCCATAACCAGATTGCCTCTAGCAACCTTCCATGCATGATCACCTAAAGAGACATGATAACCTGTCTCAACCAACTGTCCAGTATTGATCTTGCTCGTAGCAAGTCCTGGTATATGTCTAACCCTCTGTAGAACAAGAATAGAGCCACTTGGCATAACAAGGTGGATATACCCATAACCATAGACATCCATAGAATGATCAATGCCCATCAAACCACTTTCCACAATGCATTCCTGATATGCATTGAACCATGACCTATGAGGGGTCATATGACATGAAGCACATGGATGTAACATCCAATCACCGAGAATGGGTACATCAGTGGCCAAGAAGGAGGTGTCAGACATAGACAAAAGAATGCCTTCATCACTGCTACTGCCAGTGGAAACCTTGGCATCCATGCCTTGAAGCTCAACATGCTTCTTCTCCTTCTTCCTATCATTCTTAACCTTGCTCTTCTTCTTGCATTTTCTTAGCCATTTCCAGTAGTACTTTTTCATGTGGCCGTACTTTCCACAATAGAAACATCTAACACAAGTCCGAGAGCTAGACTTGCTCTTGGAATTCCCCCTTGAACATGACCTGTTTCTACCAATTGATCTACCTCTAGAGTGCATATCAAGGATGTATTTCAGCACACCAGGGCATTTCAACCCATCATGCTGTAACATAACACTATCATGGTCATACATCTGGCATATTTGAGTATAGAACTCATATGCATGGCAGTCTACACCCTGTACACCATTCTGTACCTGCAAGTAGACTGACTTCGAGAGTGATGACTGAATGATAGAGCATGCTTGCTCATCCATGTCATCCCAATCACTCTGTTTAATGCTATTAGGCTTGACACATTTGCATTGAATGGGCTTATGCTGCCTCTTCTGCACTAACATATCATAAATCTGCTCTTTCCAATACTGAAAGTTTAATCCATCCAACCTCTCAATATCAAAGAGGGCACTATCAGCTGTAGATGCCATATCTGTGGCACAATAGGTCACAACCAAAGAGCAGTATAGTAAAAAATATAGTGTTGTCCAGACCAATCAGGTCTCCAAATAAACTGGCTAATCCAATGCTCAAAAGCACTCAGCCATAAAGAGACATAAACAAGAATATATGCAGCCCGGTAACCTACCGATGCCTGGCAATCCAAGTAAGAAATGCACTAAACCAAATGAGCAATGCCTGCTCAACCAATGGCAATAGGAGCCCAGCTCAACTATCCATAAACATCAGTGCGGCATCCACCAATGCAAATCCATAATGCATCGAAATGGCATTTACTGCATCACCTCAAGTGTGCAATCCTTTGGCAACAAAATCAAGGATTCACCACTTGCCAAATGTGCCAAAGTGACTTGCCAAAATGCTAATAATGCCCTTGGACTGAAGTGAGATCCCAATCACTTTTTGTAATTTACTGTTGTGCAAGAGAAATCACATCCACTTTGGGTAAGATAACAGGCTGTCCTTGTTTTTGAACAGTGATATCTTTTCACCAAAAGACTGGATGCCAAAGCTGTAAGCAGCAAAGTTGTAGCTTGTAGAAAGATCTACAACTTATCAGTTGAGCTCAAGAGCCAAATCCTTGTGGATTCTTAGATATTTTCACTTGAAAAATAGCTTTCTGCACATTGGTCACAAATAGACAGTAGACTGTAACTTTTTGTGGTTTTGCAGAGGCTGTAACTCCTGCAGCTTATATCCTGGATCAACTTGCTTCCAAAAGCAAAGTTGTAGTATGTTCTGTAAACTACAACTTTCCAGTTCGGCACAAAGTGCAATTCCACACCAGGAAAGAGATATTCAGTCCTGAAAATGAATGTTTTGTCATTTAAAAAAAAACAGCAACAACAGCAATTGTAATGTCTTGACTAATGGGAAACACAATGCCATAAAATCAGCCCCGAATACGGTAACGAATCAGCCCCAAACTGCTGACAAACCAGCCCTAAAACAGCTCCAAACAATGCTAATCTGACAGGATCTCAATACATCACCGTACCACTGTATGTATCCAACATAGGCAAATAACCATGCATCCAACGAACTGTCAATGCATCTCAACCAGGCATGTACCACTGTCAAAGCATGTGTAACTGCCCCTGCCAAAGTGATGTACCTGCAAGAAAGATATGCAACCCATTGACTAGACAGAGAGAGCCGAGCTCTATGACGACGGAGTGAGAGGCCTGGGAGATGATTGTATGGTATGAATGCAGGGTGCTTGAAAAGAAGAGTGTCAATGAAGACCACTTGCTAGCCAAAACCACTCAATTCCATAGTATAACTAGTGCCAAAAGCATCTAAAAACAAATGCATTAGCCTTGCAATCCACTACACTGCATGATCAATGCATACAGCATCCAAACCGGCCCAAAATGACATCAAATTGCATCCAAAAAATGCCCCATCATGAATTCCAATCCTGCACCTTCTACATCAGCTCCAAATCCAGGTACTCCATGCCCAAAATCCTTGAAGCTCCACTAAACTCTCTCCTCAAGCTCTTCTCCTCGAGCTCTCGAGCTCAAATCAGCATAGCTATGGCTGCACCGTCTTCTCCATGTCTGCCATCACAATTTTCAACCACTCGCCATTTCGGGCCACTACCTCCATCACCATTTTGAGTAGTGAACGGCACAGAGTGCACCTAGGAGAATAAAATTCCAGAACGGTGGTAGGCTTTCTGCTTGCCAGGGCCAATGCAAGCGCTCGCTGCTCTGCCTCGCCTTGTTCCTCTAGTGCGAGAACAGGTTTATCCTTCCCATGACCCTGCCATTAAGGGAAAAGCTGCTGCAAGGGCGAAAGCCAGGAGCTGTGGCTAGACATAGAATTGGAGACATCACTACTAATGGGCTATTAGGAGGATTGAACATGTAGGTTGGAGGATGGAGATGCTGCTCTTTGCAAGGGGAAGGCTAAGCTCTATTGTTTTGATCTACCATCGCAGAGGTAGCTCAAGGTTCTTGCAAGAGCTCTCTGTCAGACCTACAAGAGCTCTCTATCAGATCGTACCTGTAGGTTCCTGCAAGAGCTCTCTATCAGATCTTCCCCTTCTTCTTATGAGCTACCAAGCCCAAGCTTACTTCAGGTTCTTGCAAGAGCTCTCTATCAGGATCGTCCTCTTCTTCGCCTTCACTGCAGTTCCAATTTGATCGATGAAGCTCCCACCGGGCTGCTCCTCTCTAACCTTGCTAGCCACACTCACCAAGCTCTCACCATGCTCTCACCAAGCTCTCCTTGGCTTTGATACTAGTTGTGGGAGAGGAAAGCACACACAAAGGGGTAAGGAGACACCAAAATGTGGTGGAGCAAAAGCTACTCCAGCTTATTCCTCTATCATATATATGTATGCATATACATGGGCACTATACGGTGGGTAGGCACACTGCCCTTTACCCCAACAAGAGGTTGCAAGAAGAGTATCAATCATTCACATCATTTACTAATACTTTTAATTGGTGTATGATTTTGGTATATATTATTATTTTAATCTTTTAAAGATGTATTTTTTAATTGTAACTTGGCTTACTTATGTCTGAATATATTTGTGCATGTTGTAACTTATTATTCAACACTTTAAAAATATCTCAAATTCACCTTGAAGCATGATTTGTTTATCTCTTATCAGACGATGATGATTGCTAGAGATGATAAAGTCACGCTGTGCCATTGTCCTCACCAAATTTTGTACACTGCTTTCACCATTTTGGAAAGTTGTCTCAATGATGTCCTGATTGACATTCATTAAGAAGTGTACATTCTCATTTTTTAGCACCTTCCTTTGAGACTTAGTGAGATCATAGTGCTGACACTTTGAGTGGCTTGATTTCTGATGCCCACCATCTCAAGCCGAAGATCATTCAAGGCCTTGGCTAGGTCATTGACTTCGGGCTCTTTAGTAGGAGGGGCCTCTTTAGTTGGAGGGGCCAAGGGAGTAGAAAGGAGGGGGGCACGTGGGCGAGGCTGAGGAAATTTTCCAGGCGGAGGGTGAGGATATACACCTTGTTGAGGGTAAGCATCTAAGGGAGAACCATACATTTGAGGTGGACGCAGTGGATACATCCCTGATGGGGGGTGGGAGTATGCCCCTAGGGTGGACCCCCCAGGTTGTTGTTGCAAGAATTGAGGGGGTTGCAGAGGGACAATCATCTTCTTTGAAGCAGGGTCAGACTGAACTTTATCAAACTTTTGAGCAATCTCATGTGCTAGCACCATAGTTTTTGGATTCTCCCATTTACGCTTGAGGCGGAATTCGTCACTTACTCCTGCTACAAGGTAGCCCAACACATGCTGAGTCATTCCAGCTTGAAATTCGGCATTGTCCTCTTGCATGGCAATTAAACCATCCAGGAGCATGGCCGCTCGATCCACATATCGACGCGTCGTCTCACCTTCTAATTGCTTCAAGTTTGCCACTTGTAGGTACACATTCTTTGGCTCCTCTTCTTTGCCAAAATACTTAATCATTGCTACTATCAACCTTGGCCAGCTTTGGCGAACGTCTTCGGCCTGCTTCTCATACCACACTTGAGCCAAACCCTCTAGAAATGTGGGAAGAACCAATAGCCATCTATCTTCAGTAAGAAAGTTGAGAGAAACACAACGGCGCTTGAAGGCCACAAGATACTCATTTGGATTTTCTTCAACCCGACCACAAAACACAAGAATGTTAGCCATGCATGGAAAATGGAAAAGAGAGAGACGAAATGAGGCTTATCTATGGGAAAACAATGGAAAGAGGTAGCTTGAATTGAAAATCAGGTGAAGATACATCCACAAAGCACACATACGCTGGGTAGGTGTGACTGGTGTATTGTGAAATACTACACGCGAAGAATCTTTAGCATAGAATAGCTCATAAACAATCTTAAAAGGACCAACCCTCATGATATCACATCCATCTTACAAGCGAGGGTTAGAGACACGGCGTTGCATGAGGTTGTTCATCAAGGCAAACAAGAATGCCATGACAAATGTCAACAGTTGGAGAGCTTGCACATCACCTTCAACTTCTTCCAGTTCTTGTAATCACCATGCTATTTCTTCAAGGGGTGTGCGGTCTGGCATCCTTCTTTTGAGAAATGTCCTTGAGGACCTTTCTGATGATCTTTTGAAGTCGGTAAACTCGTATCAAATATGCCCAACACTTAGTTTCATGATGACCACAATCTTTGCATTCCTTACAACTAATCACCCTCCTTCATGGCTTGCGGCTTTGTTGGGGTGGTGCTTCCACTCGCGTCATGCGTGATTGAAGTACAAGCTTCACGTGCCAAGAAAGCAGCAACTGTATTTTGAGCTCGAGGGATATGCTGAATTTTTACCTCTTCAAATTGTTGGCACAGTTTGAATGCTTGTTGATGTCATGGAACCAAGCCTTCACTCTGCACCTTCCACCTTCCACTAACTTGTTCAGACACGAGTTGAGAATCTCCCTGGACCTCAAGTTGCTTGATGTGATGCTCTTGTTCCTTTTGTAGCCCAAAAATGAGTGCCGAGTACTCAACTTGGTTGCAAGTACTTGTAGGTGCAGACTTGCTATAACAATACACCTCACCCCCCGATGAAGTGAGCTTCACACCCACACTAGCAGCCTTGGTCGAAGGTTTTGTTCGAAGGTTTGTATGCTCCATCAAATTGAAGTAGCCAAGATGTCATCACACCAAGACTAAAATCCGGACATCCCAAGTTTCTCAGTAGTCCAAGATAGGTAGAAGGAGACAGTGGGGAGAATTCAATACTTGAGCCAAACGTTCAGCACCAAATAAACTTGCAATCCTTTGTTGATAGTTTATCTTTAGACCAAAAAGAATTACAACTTGAAGCTCAAAATGAGGCACAAAGGGTTGATTAGGTACAAAGGGATTCCTTGGTCAAAACATTACCAACCATAGCCGAGCCCTAGAAACCTTTGTAGTGAGATTGAGAATAAACCATTCAAGACGAGCTTATCCACAGGAATTAATAAGCAGATATGTCAAATCTCTCCCCAAGCTTAGGGAGCATCCCACCCTTCGAAGAAGGACACCCTTTTAATTACCTCCGAAGTAGCAAGTAGCTTGATCACTACACAATGAGTAGAATTGAAATCAAAGTCCTCCCAACATATCACTAGTTCTTCACCTTGAATCATCCACAGTGTATCATCCCACCCATCGTCTCCTTGAGCAATGCACTAGACAATCAGCCGTTGAAGGTCGACATGAAGATCAAGAAAGAGATCTTGCCAATTGGTAGCCGTAATGAGCGAAGGACCAAGCACCAAATCCTTGAACTCATCGAGAAGTGACATAAATATCCACCCTTCTCATGTGGCGTGCATCTAAGGAGTGAACTTGAAAATTTTCTGAATCTGCGATGTAGTAGGAGATGTGAATAGAGCACATAAAATGAAATACTTTTGCTTTTTATAGCAAGAGGAAACTCCCCACGGTTAGAGAGTTACAGTTCATGGGATTTCAATATATAAGCAATATCAGTACATTTTCATCACTTCTTATCTGCTAGCCCAATGATAAGTCTCCCTTTTGTGAAGGGGGAGGTCTTGGGTTCAAATCCCACTCTTTAATAAAAAGAGAGGAGAGGAGAGGAGAAGGAGAAGAGAAAGAGAAGAAGAAGAGAAGAGAGGGGGGGCACGGGATCTGTTACAGTTTTGCAGAAGCCCAGAAAAATTGTCTGCAACTAGAAGATGCAGGAGCCCAGAAAACTATCGCGATCTGTCCGTGATGCATGCGGGTGTACACAGTAGACGCGCGAATGCGCGTGTAGGAACTTAGAGGGAGCACGGATGTTTTGCAGTTGCAGGGAGGTTTTGCAGCCGTAGAGACAGGGAAGGCACACAGTTTGGAGGTACAAAAGTAGAGAACTGCACACGGAAGAGGCCACAGAGCCGCACACAATCGTAGGAGTAAAAGATTTTACACCACTAGCTGTGGAGATTTTGATCCCAGTAGCCACACCAATTCTGTTAGCCGGAAAAGAAATCAAGACAAGAGGCTAGAGGATAGGTATGGCGACGCTTTAGGGCCATGGAGGAATAGGGAACCTGAGGGGAGAAGCATTAACTTGGGTGGGGAAAAGAGACTAAGAGGGGAGGGAATGAAGAGGGAGACTATGGCACAAGGGGAGAGAGAGAGGGGAAAGAAGAGCATGTACATGATGTGAGGAGGAATGTAAAGATGGAGACATCAAGGGAAGAGGGCCATGCTTTATTTGAAAGGAAGGGAAGGGGAAAAGAGACTAAGAGGGGAGGGAATGAAGAGGGAGACTATGGCACAAGGGGAGAGAGAGAGAGGGGAAAGAAGAGCATGTACATGATGTGAGGAGGAATGTAAAGATGGAGACATCAAGGGAAGAGGGCCATGCTTTATTTGAAAGGAAGGGAAGGGGGAAATCAAAGTACTAGCTAGGTGGCTTTACAACAATGAGCGTGTCCCCTCAAGGAATAGCCCCCTCCTTTTATAGCCAAGGGAGAGGGTCTCTCCCAATAAATGCATCCTCCCACATGCATGGTGTGTGTGGAAGAGTCTCCCATGTGGGCTAGGCGGTTACGCACTCTCAATTGTGTGCAATAACGCTTGGCCACATTTTTCCACATATATCAACTCCCATATCCCAAGTCTATGATACTCCCTTGGTCTCTTCCCAATTTTATAATACGTTCAAACATCTAGGAGGACAAGTGGAGGGTTGACACAAGGAATCTTGCCACCTCATCCTACTTTCCCCATTATTTAACTTGCATTCTTGGACCTTCTATACCTCCCCCACATGGGCCTATCCTATATGGAGGGAATAACCCAATATAATATCCATCTCCACCTATTTTATATTACTTCTCCCATTGACTTTGGGCCATATCTCACTAAACGCAAGCATGGGACTGCCTAGATGGAGGGGTGGCACATGGAGGAACCATGCCACCTTATATTTTATAATATTACTACCATGGATTATGTACAACACACCTTATGGGTCCTCTTACATGGAAGGGTGGCACATGGTCATGCCTTGCCACCTCAACCCGCGGCCCTATGCACACCATATTTTATGATACTATTGCCACACATACAAGCACACACTCATATTTATGCCTTTTTACTTTGGTCAAATTTATCCATAACACCACTAGACCAAAGGCTACCCGTACCACATCTTGATTGATGTGGTAGTGGTGGGGGGTACCTGTTGCATCTCGCAGGATGCCAATGTTGGTGTTGCTGTTGTACGCTAGGAAGAATTCTACCAATAGCTTCATGTCCATTTGGCATGGGAGGCAGTCTGCCACTCTGCTCAATCCAGCAACTTTGATCGCCTCCTCCACCTGTACATGCTTTAGTGATGCATAGGCAATCGCTGTATGGTGGTGGAGGGTGTAGTCATGACCCTCGTAAGCGAAGTGTGAGTTCACAACACACGCATCCAATTCTTGGAGCCATGCTTCTCCAAGTGGTGAGTGCGATTGGGAGCACACGACCTTGTACTCGCTTGATGTTGGAGCCGAGGTGTGCTTTCTTGATCTTGAGTGGGATGTACCAGCTGCTGTTGTACCTTCCTGGGTAGCCTGTCTATTGGACACTTCTTCTT
The DNA here is from genome assembly GCF_047967505.1 of Dipteris shenzhenensis. Classification (NCBI taxonomy): domain Eukaryota; kingdom Viridiplantae; phylum Streptophyta; class Polypodiopsida; order Gleicheniales; family Dipteridaceae; genus Dipteris; species Dipteris shenzhenensis. The sequence continues at coordinate 32,449,042 of NC_141614.1, read as the reverse complement.
TCCCTTGCAGATCTTCTATGGGGATCTCGGAAGGCATGAGGATTGTTGTAGAAGGAGTGCTTTGAGAATCTGAGGGGCCAGTGGCCTGCAGGATAGGGCGGGGGTGGAGTCCCAAGTCTGTTTTGAACTCAAAGAACTCGTGTTCGAGATTGATCGGAAAGAGTCATGGCAGTTGAGTGATGAGGGAGTCGGTGGATGAGGAAGATCAAGAGGACATAAACAGGCTGATCTGGATGGCAGTGGAAGAGGGCAGGAAGTTGTGAGAATTCTGGGCAAATTTTGAAATAGTCTAGAGGAAACTACAATGGTGACGACTTGATAGGATAGGGCCTGTTTATATAGATTTTGCATCCCCATAGTTGGCGAGATCTTTCAATGGTGACGGTCGACGGGGTAAGTCGATGGCAATGGTCGGCAGGGTAAGTTGATGGCGATGGTTGGCAGGATCCAGGATTGCGACGATTGAGGGGATCCTTCTTGGGCAGCAATTGGCGAGATACTTGATAGCACTGCCCAGCGGGATTCCGGATGGCAACGGTTGATGTGCTCTGCCGATGGCGACGAACGGTGTGATCCGAGATGGCGATGGTTGGTGGGATATGTTGATGGCAGCGGTCAGTGGGATATTGCTATAGCCACGACCGGTAGGATACTGACTGTGGAAAGAAGTAAAAGAGAGAGGGTGGGGGGCATTGAAGGTGAGTCAGAGAGGCGTGCATTTGTGCAGTGTGGGACCGATTGTGAGGCCAGCGTGCAAGATGGTGAACAAATAAAAAAATGGATGTACTGACTGTAATCCCCTAGTGCTAACCGTGGATGTGTGTGTGTGTGTTCAAGTTCGGCAGTGACTTGTGGGCTGCGGGTGCATCGGGTGAGATGCCTACCGTACTGACTCACCTAGACCTGGACTTGGTGATTCTAAGGAATGTGGTGTGGGTGGACGTTGTGCTAGTGCTTAGCATGTTAAAAGCCATGTAGAGTAAGAGTCTAGCTTGTGTTTTACCTTGGATGCCAGAGGCACATTGGCGTTGGGCTTAGTTGTTGCGGCGTGGTCCATTTTCTTGGGGGGAGTGGGTTCTTGCGAGAGCTCCCTTGGCGTAGACCCTTGCTTTCGTGAGTGGGTTGGTACTATTGGAGGTGGTATGATCGCAATTACTTTCGAGAGTTTGCCTTCGGAATTAGAGGGAGGTTCTTGTGTAACTCCTCTCATGGAAGGGGTTGGTCCTTGCATTGCTCCCTGGCTTCCCTTGGCGATATTTGTGTTGAGTCGAACTATTCGTGGTAAGAGTGTGTACTCGGTACTTTGGAGCTGTTCCACTATATTTGTCTCGTCGGTAGGTTCTTGTGGTGTTGCATCTCAGGTCGACACAAGTTCTTGTGTTCCTGCCTTTGAAACCTTTGCGGCTTGTACCCTCGCCTTCGGGATCCAGATGACCTTCTTGCCTTGGTTGCCCAAGTGTTTGGTGCTGACAGAGCTGTTGGGGGGTGTGGCAGTGGATGAGGTGGATTGGAGCTTGAGGCTCAAAGCACAAGCTTGTGATGTGCTCTTCTTTTTGCAATGGATGGGGTGACTGGGGTCTTCTGTGCTGCTTGGACTTCCCCTAGGTGTCGGGTTTGATTGAAGTGACGTTGGGCACAGAGGATAGCCTCTTGCACTTATATTCACGAATTTCTTGAGTGGAGGATGGTAGTGGCAGTGGAGTGGGCAATGGCACCGGTTTACCATTGCAGCTAACTCTCTTCTCCCTTTAAGGTTGGACTTTTGTTGGGGTGTCCACTACTACAAAACTAGGTAGAAATGGCAGCCCAAAAGTGACATTTCTACATTACTAAATGGCACTTTCTTACTACCATTTCCACATGTGCCATTTTTTAGAAATGGCAACCAAAAGTGCCATATATTTTTGCCATTTCTATGTCCATAATGGCAACCAAAAGTGCCATATATTTTGCCATTTTTACATATGAAATGGCAACTAAAAGTGCCATATAGTTTTGCAATTTCCACATACAAAATGGCAACCAAGAGTGCCATATATTTCTGCCATTTTTGTGTCTAAAATGGCAACTGAAAGTGCCATATATTTTGCCATTTTTACGTATTAAATGGCAACTAAAAGTGCCATATAGTTTTGCCATTTCCACATGCAAAAGGGCAACCAAAAGTGCCATATATTTTTGCCATTTTATGTATGAAATGGCAACTAAAAGTGCCATATAGTATTGCCATTTCCACATGCAAAAGGGCAACCAAAAGTGCCATATATTTTGGCCATTTCAATGTTTGAAATGGCAACCAAAAGTATCATATATTTTGCTATTTTTATGTATGAAATGGCAACTAAAGGTGCCGTATATTTTGCTATTTTTATGTACGAAATGGCAACTAAAAGTGCCATATAGTATTGCCATTTCCACATGCAAAATGGCAACCAAAAGTGCCATATATTTTTGCCATTTGGATGTCTGCACCAAAAGTACCATATATTCCGTCATTTTTACGCATGAAATGACAACTAAAAGTGCCATATAGTTTTGCCATTTCCACAATCGAAATGGCAAACAAAAGTATCATATATTTTTGCCATTCTTAACGCATGAAATGGCACTACAATAGAGACCAACTGTGAAACAAATGGCAAAAGGTGACATAAAAATTGTCACTTGTTATATTCGCAATGGCAAAAGATGACTTAAAATTTGCAAGATTTCATGTTGAAAATGAAAATAAAGTGACATACAAAATGCCAGTTATTATGTTAAATGGAATCACAATTGCCATTTCTTCTTTTATTAACAATAGCATTCAAAATGGGAAAAAACATTTAACTTCTACTAGCTTTTAAAATGGGCCAAAAAGTTACATGACATTGGAATCTTAAATGACTAAAATTTTAAATTTGATACTTAGTATCCATAAATGAGTGTGAAAGATTAATCAAAAGTCTTAAGTGCATCAATACTCATATTACATAGTGTGAAGAAATCATCTAAAATTCTAAGGATAACTTTTACCTTTTATAACACACATTTTATTTGATAACAAATATTATTCAATAGTTGATTGAGAAATAAATAATTCAATTTTTAAAAATAAAAATATAATATAAAATTATAAAGACATTACATGAAGAGTTTTCCAAGCAACATTCAAACTGACGGCTTGACCCAATGTCTGAATCTCATCATTTTCTTTGAATATACAAGCATCCTTAATGATTGCATCATCAACTCGTACTACTACATAACCACCTCTTATTGGTATAGTATGAACTCTAAATGAAGGATCCAAACTAATTATTGTCCCTATTCCAACTATGTCTTTTAAGTCCTTATGTAAGATCTTTACTCGTCTCCTTTGAAAAGCATCAACCTACAAAGATACATTCAAGAGATCATTAGTGGAATATTTGTTTAAAATATCTTTATGAAAAATATCCAAAAACGTTATCATCATTGCCATACTAATTAAGAAAAATAAATAAATTTAACTTACTTGAAAAATACGTATGTCATTTGTTTGTGCTACTGTCTTTTCTACTCCAATTGTTGATTGATGAACCTTTTTAAAATAAAGTAAATATGATACTTATAATGCTTCATGTGAATGCATGGTACTCTCCCTAGAGAGCACTAACCTTTGGAGGCTCCAAAGAAGCTGAAGGCTCAGGAGAAGTTGCAAGCTCAAGAGAGACTAAGCTCAAGAGCAAGACTAGAGGCTCAAAGGAATTAGAGGCTCAAGCTAGAGGCTGAAAAGGAGGCTGGGAGGACTCACGAGGAGGCAAAGATTGAAAAGTTGGGGACACACGTGTGCCATGTCCAACTCAAGGGTGTCTGCTTGGACCAAGATGTCCTCTCTATGGCAAAAGAGATACTGATCCAGAAGACCCTCTTGAATCTGTACTCCAACTCCTATGGAGTATGATATCACAGTGGGCCAGGGCTGTGGGCTGTGGCAATAGAAACACTGAACTAAGCCTAGCCTTGGTGGCACCTACACCTACAAGTGATTGGGCATAGGACAACCTCATACTTGCAAAAGGAAGATTGTGGCTACCATGCTAGCCATATGCTCCACCACCTTGTGCAAGCACTGACCTCATCTGATAGTCCAGGGAGAGCAGCCCGAGTGGAGATAAGGAGGCATTTCTGTCAAGTCCATAGATGAATATCTCTACTCTGATAGTGTAAAGATGAACTCACGAGTACTCTGTGCTTCCTTAGTGGTCTATAAACACAATTGAAGAGTAACCTCTAACCGGCAGCCTCAAGACTGTGACTATGACACCCAATGTGGCCACGTTGGTGTATATCCAGTCACAGAGCTTCTGACCTCTACGTGGCAGGAAACCAATAAGATGAAAATCCTCCTCTGTTGCGTCTATCACATAAAGGCTAGAAGTACATGACCATTGAGGACTTGGACTATGTATAGTACAGAATATGTGTTGACTCGCTTCCTCATGATATCATCTCATGCAACTTTCACTTCATGTTCATGAAATGTTATGTCCATGCAACCTATCTATACATTAATGCTAAGCAATGTGCAGATTATCAGCTAGAATGATGAATACTATACAAAGGTATTATTGAAATGTGTGTACAATGTATGCTAAGCTAATAAAATACATGACATGTGCATTCTCTAATTATGCACATGAGTACTCGCTAGATGTAGATCATTATAACCAGAAGTATTAAGCTGTTCAACCTTCTGAATGGGCACTTCTTGTTGTGTACACCAGGCAACTGTGATACGAGGATCCAGGTAGTTGATTTTGGATGTTCCCAAGGCCACTATCTCTAGATCATCTTTAATTCGCATGTCCAATTTCATTTTCTCTACCTTCTGTTTTGTTAGAGCAATCTTCTTCTCCCACTTGCCCATGTGTCACCCATGATTAATGATAGAAGATGCAAAATCAAAGAATTGAATGACACAAATATGAGGGGCTTACACTTCAGGAGTTTGATATTTGGCTTTCCCATCTACATCCTTGAGAGGAGGCTTGCCTTGTTTTGCCCTTTCAAGCTCCTTCTGCAGCTCACTGAGTAGTTCCTGTTCAATATAATAGATGAATTCATCTAAAATTTGCAGTATACCAAGTTGAAAAACTCAAGTCATTGTATAGCTTTAAATTTTCCTCCTGCTCTTGACCTCTAGGCAAGGAGCTACTGCATGCACGAGTAAGAATTGCTGTGCAAAACATTTGAATTATTGGGTGTTCCATATGCTACGTGTGTGTGCGTGTGTGTGTGTGTGTGTGTGTGTGAGATAGAGAGAGAGAGAGAGAGAGAGAGAGAGAGAGAGAGAGAGAGAGAGAGAGAGAGAGAGAGAGAGAGACAAAGACACAGAGATAGAGACAGAGAGAGAGGTCACCTCCAGCTTTGCCACTTTCCCTTCCAGCTTTTCCATCTGAGCTCCATGTGACTTGGAGATAGACCTTTGATGAATACACAAGATTGCAACCTGTAACAAAGCTCCAATGAGTGCAAAATATTTCTCAATCAACTCTTGAATAATATTTGTTATCAAGTAAAATGCGTGTGTTATAAAAGGTAAAAGTTATTCCTTAGAATTTTAGATGACTTCTTCACACTGTGTACTATGACTACTGATGCACTTAAGACTTTTGATTAATCTTTCACACTTAGACAATACAAAAATAGTGACAGTAATATCAATGTTGTGAATGGTAGTACTGAATCTTTGGCAACAATAAGATACTTTGTAGCAACTAAATGGTCAACCATTGTGTAATTTTATTCCACATATGCATTTTGTGCTGCCATTTCTTGGTAAGAATGGTAGTTAAAAAATGGTTGCCATTTCTTCGTAAGAAATGGCAATCAAGAGATAATTGCCATTTTGTGTTGCCATTTCTTCTTAGAAAATGGTAGTCAAGAAGTGCTTGCCATTTCTTTGAGCGAAGTAGCAGTCAAGAAATGGTTGCCATTTCCTACCAAGAAATGGCAATCAAGAATTTGCTGGTCAAGAATTTGTTGCCATTTCCTCATAAGAAATGGCAATCAAGAATTTGTTGCCATTTCTTCATAAGAAAGGGCAGTCAACAATTGGCTGCCATTTGGTGCTACCAATTATTGCTAAGAAATGGAAAACAATAAAAGGTTGCCATTTTTTGTTGCCATTTCTTCCAAAGAAATGGAAGTTCAAGAACTAGTTGCCATTTCTAACTGCCATTTTTGCGAAAAATATGGCAATTTGAGAAATTGTTGCCATTTCTGGGTCTTTCGGTCTGTCCCCTTCTATAGCTTTGTTGTCATGGACCGGCAAGGGTGGAATTGAAGGAGCAGGACTTGGTCCACACAATGGGATTACCGTTGTTTGACCACCATTTGTGAGTGAGGCAGTTTGGGTGCATGAGTCGATCTGACAGTTCACGGTGTAGCACCAGGTTCTTCGCAATATAATCTGTTCGTCAATTGCTTCTGTGGGGAGAACATAAAAGCATACATCCACTACCTGGCGAACAACTGTTAGACTTAGATCCACAAAACCCAAGGTTCATATGAGTTGGCCGTTTACAGCTCTGACCAAAGCAACGGTGAGAGTTAGGGGTACATGTAGCTTTTCTCATACCTCGCAGGAGATGAAGTTGTGGCTCACGCTCCTGGGTCTACGAGTGCTTTGACGCTCATGTGCGGAACTTGCAGTTGAACAAGCAACCTAGCTGGCTCCACTATTAGCTCACCCATTAGTTCCTCCTATTCAGTCGTTGCCTTAAGTAGTGTCATTTGCTTACGCTATCGGAGCTTAGCGTTACGGGCTTTGGCTTCCTCGATGGCTTGGCCTTTCATCCTAGCCACCTTGGCATTGAGTTCTTTTTCTCTATGCACGGCTTGAAGGTGGAGAGAGTGAGTGGGGTCCATAGTATCTTCTTAATTTGCTCCCGTTAAGGTAGCCATCCATTTCTGTCCCATCAAGGGTGGCTGTTCGGCACGACCCTTGGGGAGTGATCTCAACCACGTGGTAGGGACCCATACCTCGGTACTTTAGCTTGTGTTTGGTATTATGGACAATATATAGGAGTGCCAAATGTCCCTCTGCTAGGCCCCTATTCTTGAGTTTACGATCAAACCACTTTTTACGTCGGGCCTTTTCTACCCAGAGGGAGTAGGCTGCACGCAACCTTGTCTCTTCTAGCCTTTCGAGGTCAATTAGGTCAATTAGCCGTTCTACTAACGCATTCTTTGTAAGACTTTCCTTGATAGTAAGATGAAGGTTAGGCACTACATACTCCATGGGCATCACCGCCTCCACCCCAAAGGCTAGGTTGAAGGGGGTACAGTGCATGGCCACTTTGTAGGAGGTTCTGTAGGCCCATAACGCTACTATGAGCTTATGCTCCTAGTTGGTATGACTGGCTTCTACTGTACGGGTGATGATCTTACAGTACGTTTTATTGGATTTCTCAGCCAAGCCATTTTCCCTAGGGTAGTATTTATGGCATTGACTTCCTATGTATGATCATAAACTCACCACTGAGGATTGCTATGGTTTCGTTGAGGAAGTGAGTTCCTCGATCGCTGACTAACTCCAATGGACATCCAAACCACGTGATGACTTGTTCATATAAGAATTTGGCAGTGGATCTCGCATTGGCCTTCACCGTGGCCCTTCCTTCTACCCACTTGGTGAAGTAATCATTGGCCAGAATGATGTATCTGGCCCCGGTCCCCTTAGCTGTTGGGCTTATGGGTCCAATGAAATCAATGCCCCACTTCTTAAAGGGTTGATCAGTCAAGATTCTGGTTAAGGGCATCATGTCCGCTTTGTGTGGGATTTGGATATGCTAGCAGGGGTCACACCGTTTGATGAATTCGGTCGCGTCTTCGAAGAGTGTTGTCCATCAAGACCAGCTTGCAGCACTTTACGTGCTGTAACATTAGTGGAAAAATGACCTCCTATGATGCATGCGTGGGCTTCTTCAAGCACATTGACATATTCGTGTTCACGCACACATCTTTGCAGGATGCCATCTTTGCCCTTATGGTATAGTTGGCTTGCTATCAGCTAGTATGGCACTACATCCTTAATGAGTTTACAGGATCGATCCTTCTTGAGGGCCTGGTCCAGGGGTAATCCATTGGCCAAGTAGTGGCTAATTTCAGTGGCCCATTTAGGGATGATGTCGAGGAAAAAGAGAGAAGCATCGGGGAGATCATCTTCTACTCCTATCAGGGCTTCACCGTTTGGGATTGGTCGGCCAGGACATGGGTTTTCCCCTTATGTACAGTGACTGTAAAGTCAAACTCTAAAAGGATTAACATCCACCGGGTGATGCGTCCAGTCATGCAGAGGGCTTGTTGACCAAGTATAGTAATGCTTGGTGGTCCACGAAGAAGACAAACTTGTTAGCCAACAAGTAATGCATGAACTTCTTGACTGCATGGACCATGACCAACCGTTCCCTCTCTATTGTGGTGTAGTTAACATCGGCCTCGTTTAGTTGATGGTCACAAAGTATATCGGGTAATCCAAATTATGCTCCCCAGATTGTGCTAACACACACCCGATGGCAAAGTTGGAGGCATCGATATGGACGTGGAATATTAAATTCTAGTCGGGTGACCTCAACACCAGTGCAGTGGCTAGAGGGGGACGAGCATTTTCCGAGTGAAATCTTCCGAGCGTCCGAGCGAAGGAAAAAAAAAGCTTCCAACTATGCAAAAATATGACAAAAAAGGATCAGAAGAAAACATAGTTTCACTTAGAAATATGAAAAGTATTATAGGAATGTCTATTTTATACACGAATATTTATGTGAATCTTTGGGAATGGTGAGAACATAATGGGATGGCTTTTTAAGAAACCCACATGTAGAGTAGACTTCTCTATGAAAATTCCCTTATGATCCTTCTTACAACTTTTTACTTAATAGGGGGTGACATTGAAAAACCTCTCTGAACCTATTTTCATGAAAGGGTTTCTCCAAAGAAAACTCATTGAAGCAAGCCATCAAGGTAGTTTCGCCAGCGAAACCCCTTTGAACAAGGTCTTTCAAGGTAGTTTCGCTTGTGAAACTACCTTGGACAGCACTTTTAAAAGTGACATAACTTTCACATCCAATCTCCAAATATAGTCATTCAACCACTCAAAATGATCAGAAAACCCCATTCGAGCACATCTATGGGGTTATATTTTGGAAAACCTTGCATATATAGTATTAAATATTACATGTATTTTATGAGAGTGATATATAAGCCCAAGTTAATACTTATTTACAGTAATTTAAACTTCTATAGAAACATGTCCATAAATATCTTGTTATTAATACTATAAAAACAGTTGAAAGATATTTCCATATGATATAAATGTGTTTAATAAGTAATTATTTATGTATAATATTATTATATTGAGAGTGATTATGAGGGACGTTTCTTAAATGAATTATTTTTCAATACTTTTTTAAGGTAATAACAAGGGTACAAAGGGATGTCTATGAATAAGAAGATTTATATTATGTAAAAATGAATGAGTGACTAGTCTGTATATTTTTATGATAAAGGAATCTAGTTCTAATGAAAATAAAAGTGTAAAAACCATGTTTTCTAAAGAAATACTATTTTTAAAATCTCTTGAAAAACACGCTCGTATAAACTTGCTCATAGGTTTTTGCTCGTAAAATTAACGCATCCTCGCTAGAGCTAGTTTGAGGGTTTTGAAGGATGTTTGGCATTCCTCGGTTTTGAAGGATGTTTGGCATTCCTCAAAGGATACTAGCAATTTGTATAATGGGCGGCAGCCTATGTTTGCATGGAACAAGATGGTAACTCCAAGATGAGTTTGATTTTATTATGGTCCATAGAGAATCCATTTTGGGACACTATGTGGCCCAGGAGGACACCATGTTTGCTAGCACTTAAGAGGATTCAGGGATATGCAGTATAAGTGGCACTTCTCGAGGACAAGCCTGAGGTACTTCAGGTGGTCATCCCATGTCGAGTTCATATAGATGTCATCCAAGAAGACTCCCATGAAGTCTCTCAAATACTCTTTGAATACTATGATCATCATCCGTTGGAAGGTGGCAAGGGCATTGGTTAATCTGAATATCATCACCCTGGCTACATACACACCCCACTCATTTGTGGAGGCAGTTTTATGTTGATCTTGCGGGGCAATCAACACTTGGTTGTAACCCAAAAATCTATCTAGGAAGCTATAAGCTTCCTTTCTGGCTACCCCTTCTAGAACATGCTCCATGAATGGCAAGGGGTAGTGGTCATGTCTAGTGGCAGCATCAACCTTTTTCAAATCCGTACATACTCTAATGTTTCCACTTTTCTTTAGGACTATTACGATGGGTGATACCCAATCCATATGCTCAATCTCATAGATGAATCCTCCATCTTCTGGATTTCTTTCCTCACTATGAGTGTGTATTTGGGATTCATAGGGTAGGGGCATTGATGTATCGGCCTGGCATCATCTAGCATGGGGATTGTGTGCTACACTACTTTGGCAAGGACTCCCTTCATGTCGATGTACTTCCAGGCCATGCAGTCCTTGTACTCTTGTAAGAGAGCTAATAAGGCATTCTACTCATTGGGGGTGAGATAGTCGACGACGAATAAGAGTTGGGGGCATTGGTATAGGATCTTACGATCCGCAATCGTTTAGGCCTTGTAATGGGCTGGTACCTGATGTAGGTCCTCTTTTTCTTCAGTCTCCTCCCTTATTTCTATCGAAGTCGTGACCCTTTTGGCCTTATCCATGCATTTGGATACAAGGGATTTTGGACTTGAAGGGGGCTCTTCCATTGTGCTTATAGAGCCCGATGGGAAAGGTTACCCTACTCGTCCTGGTCCCCCATTTGGAGGAGAACTCATGCTGAGCAGTCGTGGCCCCCACGTATGAGAGCCAGTGGAGATCTGATTTTACCCTCACGGTTCCCTTGCTTACCTCTGGAGGTTTGAGCATGTTAAACATTCTTAGGGAAACCACTGGGGTTAGACCCTCAAGCTCTGAAGTGGTGATCTGAAACCCTACTCTCTCTAGGACATATATATTGGCTAAGATGTGCATCTAGAAGTCATCAGACTCCTTCTCATCCTCTTTCTTATCACAGGGTTGAAATAGCTTCACGGAGGTGGTTTGGGCGGTGGTGTTCGGATTTTGCAGCAGAGCAAAGAGATGTCCCAACAATGGGTGGGCCTTGTAGGTGAGCAAGTCCACTCTCATGGTCTACTCCTCATGCAGCAAGTGAATGTTATCATTATGCCAGTCGTGCACAAGTCCAAAAATTCGCAAGAAGGGACTGCCTAGGATAGCTTCATATCCCAACTACCACAGGAAGTCCATGACTATGAACCTGATGGGGTACGTGAATCCAAATACCTTAATGTTTATGCCAATAAGCACTCCCAAGGGCTCGGCAATTCCCCCATCGGCTATGGGTTTGCTCGAGTGCGGGTTTTCCCCATTTCACCTAGCATTCCTTGGTGCAGACACTCACTCCCACTCCCCCATCCAGGATGGCTTCAACCTTTTGGCTTTGATAGACTATGGGGATAGTGGCGTTCGTGTCATCACCCTCGAAGTACAAGCCTAGCTTGTTGATGGGAACCTTGGGTAGGTTCTACCCCTTTTTTGGCAATGATTTGTTGGGCTTAGGGCTGGTAGGAACTGAAGGCAAGAGCGGTTTGTTCATCCAATTGGATAGATTATGCCATAGGACAGGATTTCCTCTTAGCAGGGAAGCGATCAGCATTTTTACCTCTATCAATAGGAAGGTAGCCAATCTGGTGCTATTGCAGGGTTCTTGTGAAGCATCTTCTCCCATGGACAAAAGGTCCTAGAAACCATACAGGTCTCCTTCCTTTTGGAGGTTTTGTAGCACGGGGTCTTCCTGGAACATCTTCTGCATCAGATCTAGAGCCTCTAACTAATCAGAGCTGAGGTGCTCCTCTTCCTCCACCCTCTCCCACACCTTGAGTGATTTTGCCCCTCGGTGGCCCATCAACTGGGTTGGATGAATCGTATTTGATCCTCTACTTGCCTTGAGTCAATGCTCTAACCTCGCTTAGTAGTCCCATACCAAGTTTTGGGCATCTTTTACGTATTGCTTTTCTAAGACTGGGTCAACATAGGTCTCCTTATAGGAGGGTGAGGGTGCTAGGCCTTGGGCCTACACTGGATTGTTTACGTCTAGACTGGGAGGCACTTCACGATCACCGTGGGTGGAAGCGTGTTTGGAAGCAGAGGAGGTGGCAAGAGTGGCTCTCTCCTCATCGGTACCATCCTTGATAAGCAACTGGTCTGTGCTATCACCTACCCGAATGGCCTTCTTGGATCGGGTTAGGGGGTGTAGAGGGATATCGGGGTTGGGCAGGGGCCCTTTACCCTTCCTTGTGAGCTTCTTCAATGCCTTGCCTAATGCCTTCGCTTGCATCCTCATGATGACTTGTAGGGGCACTGCGGCTACTTGGCCTTGTTCAATGCTAAGCAGATTAAGGCTGGTGCTCTTTGGCGGGATGATTGGGGTTGTCGGTCTCCTCAAGGGACAAGCTTGGAACAAGTGCTCGGTCCCACACCCCACACACAAGTGGGGTTGGTCGTGGTTAGAGTCCTTCAAGAAATGTGGTCCCTGGCATTCAAAGTAAGACACTGGAGGGTTTGAAGTACCGTGGTAGGGGCATTCACTTGCTTTATGGGGACCTTGGCAGGTGTAACATTGGAGCAGGGGTCTCCAAGCAATTGAGTTTAGGTCTCTTTCCCTTGCATTCATAGGAGCGGTCTGGAACACTAGGAACTACTGATCCTTGAGCGAAAGGTAGTGGATCAGGGTGCCACTTCCCTCGTAGGGGTAGTAATCGCGAGGTCCATGATCTGGATCCGCCGTCTCCTCCCAGTCATTGGGCACTTCGTTTACCAACACTTGATTGATTGGGGTTATATGAGGTAGCGGTGGTTGTGGGCCCAATATGGGTGGTGGTAACAGAGCTGGCTGAGCTCTGTATTGGCTTGAACTAGCCATAGGACCACCTTGTGCATTCAGGAGGTTAGGCGGGGCCATTAGGGCTAATGGGGGTCTCATTTGATACATGGATTTGGGAAAGGACCTCAAAAATGGACATTGGGAGGTATCATGGTTTCCCCACCTATGGCTGTGTGCACAATAGAGTGCCAGCCTTGCCCTTAGGCACGGGCACTCCTTGGAGGGGTGGTTGCCATTGCATACCCCACACTAGACATTGTCTCTCTATGGAAACAAGTGGGGGTAGCTCGGTGCCTCCTTGGAGGTTCCTGTCCTTCACTCTGCTGTCCTAGCTAATCTAGTAGATTGGAGGCTAGCTCACTCATATCCAAGCCCTTGGGCTCATTATTCTCCTTATTGATCGTTTCTACACTTGAAGACCTAACTGTTGGAGCTATTTCTGAGGGATCCGGGGTTTTATCTAAATTTTCCTTGTCCGTCATGTTATCACATATACGGATGGCCATCTTGCTGCATAGATTGAAGGAGGTAGGATTCATCACCATGAGGTGGTCATGCAGCTTTGGGTCTACCAATCCGATAAGGAAGCGGGGCAACAATCGTTCATCACTTGTCCGCTCGTATGATTCATAGCAAATATTGAGATGCTTGATCCTAGCAATGTAATCCCTTAGGGATTCCTTATTGTTCTTCTTTACCCCATATAATTGATAGATCAGGCTCCATTTGTGGCCGCTAGGGGTGAACCCCACAATGAAGGCCTTTCTCAATGTCTCCCAGTTGATTTTCTCTTTTAGGGTGACAGCCCTATACCATTGACTTGCTTTGCCATCCAAGCTGAGACCAAATGCATTAACTATTTCTAGGTCTCTGGAGCACCAAAAGCTTTGCAAATTTGCTCAAATCGCTCCACGTGGGAGACCGGGTCTCCTTCTCCAAGGAACTTGGTCATTAACTTGGAGATCGCTATTGGTTGGCTCCTCCAAGAATTTGCAATCCCTACGAGAAACACTAGGGCGGGTGGAGGTGGTGTGGCCCCCCTTCCTAGTGCATTCACCAAGATGCACATTGCCTCATCAGCTAACATTGTTTGAGCAGCTAGCAGGGGTGGCATTGCTGTGGGCCTGACAGGATGCAAGGCTAGCCTTAAGCTTGGCCCGGGTGGTGGTATCCACATAGTTGCTAGTACTGGCATTGGAACAGATGTGCCAAGGCTTGCATTCATCGGTGCAATAGGTATGGATGGGAAGGGATGTACTTTCAGAGGAGGTGGGTCCTGGGGCATGGGAACATTAGCTCCATGCAATGGGCGATAAGGTGGAAATTGTGGGGGGCCATACTTGATGAAGGTTGGTGGCACCTAGACTGTTGGGGGTTCATAAGGCATCACTCCTTGGAAGTTCCTAGCATCCCCTCGGCTGGGGCCTTTCCTTCAGAATTCCCTCATCCATGGATCTTCACCATCCATGTGTTCCCATTGGGGAGGTCTTGCATAGGCAGAGGGTCCTGTGAGAGTGCTCTTAACGGAAGCAAGAACGGAAGAGGGAGAGAGAGAAACAAAGAGCCACACAAGTTTTGGTGGGTGCAAAACACCCTAAGCTTCATTTTCATTCATTTATATATGTGTTTGAGTATTGTACATAACCGGGGTAAAGGCACAGTGACCTTTAACCCCCACAACCTCCCACTTAAAGGACAATGTGCCTTTAAGGGAGAACAACCAGTGAGCATACTATCCAATGCCCATCAATACACGACAATACTCAAACCGCAGACTAGGTAGACTCTTCGTCAGCATATCTACAGGGTTATCATCTGTATGAACCTTGACAAGCTCTATGCGCTTGTCCTCAAGTACCTCCCTGATGAAATGGTAGCTGACCTCGATGTGTTTGGTCTTTGCATGAAAGACCGGATTCCGTGCTAGTTGAATAGCACTCATGGAATCACTATGCAATGTCAGTACACCTGTATGAATCCCCAAATCTCCCACTAGCCGATCAAGCCATATAGCCTCCTTGCAACCCTCTGTGGCTACAACATACTCAACCTCTGTGGTAGACAAAGCAACGCACTTCTGTGTGTGAGACATCCATGACACTACACCACCTACAAAGGTGAACACATAACCAGAAGTGGATCTCCTACTATCCACATGCCTTGCATAGTCTGAATCTGTGTACCCAAGTACATGCATGTCTCCTCTACCAAAGTAGATGCACATCTCCTTGGTACCCTTTGTTGAGATATCAAGCTCTACCCCCAATATATCTCCTGGATGACTATCATTTATGTCACCGCCTATGATAGTTGTACTCGTGGTGTAGTTAGACTACCACGTATGTTTTTGGTTTGGGTTCACATATGAACCACGTATTCTAGGTTTTGACATATAGGGTATTTCCCTCTTCTATTGTATAGTTGTTGTGTGCAAAAGTGAAGAAAGGCTTCACCCTCCAACCTTGTGTCCTCTCTCTTTTGTGTGTTGTGAAGAAAGCTACACTTGAGTCTCCTATCTCTCTCCCTCATTCTTTACATGGTATCAGAGCCTTGTTCGTGGTAAGGAGCTCAAGAAAGCAAGCCAAGTTTGTGGTGTCCTGGTAAGAGGACCAGTGTTGCTTTCCTATTTTGAGTTTGGGAGCAAATTTCCGCAGGTAGCACAGCCAGAAGTGCAGGAGTGCATTGTTTCAGATTGAGAGGCCCTTCACGGTGTGGCGAGAGCATAGTATATGCTACGGGGGAGGGCAAAGCCCAATGTGACTTTATTTTTTTGATTTGAGGCCGTTTCGGGGCCCGTTTTGAAGGCGGAAGTTCTTCGCAGGCACTCAGAAAAAGACCCTGTTTTTCGCTGTGCGACCACTGCGCGGCTAGTCGGTGGAAAGGTGCCACAGAAATTGCATCGTATGCCTGTGTGCAGAGATATTGGGAGTTGCAGATTCATGCTTGTTGCCTGTTGATGCAAAATCGTCACTAGGAAGTGACTGTGTGGTGAAATACCACTTTCGTCAGTGTTGCAGATCTGCCCCTGTGAGGCTTTTTGCAGAAGTTTTGCTATTTGCCCTTGTGAGGCATTTGCTGTGTTTACAGGTTGCTGTTGCAATTCGTGATTTGTAAAATGTCTGAGAATCTGTCTACCATTGTCAGTGAGAAGCTTGACAAGAACAACTTCCAAGCATGGAAGTTCAGGATGACAAACTTCCTTATGGGAAAGGGAGTTTGGGAGTACATCAGTGGTGAAACTGCAGAACCAGTTTTGGGTGCTGCTCCCACTCCTGCTGAATTGAAGGCCTTTAAGGAATGGCATGAAAAAGCCAGAAAATGCTTGTATTGGCTATCTGTTAGCATTTCAGATTCTATGATTGTGCATATACAGGATGTCAAGACGCCTAAGGAGGCATGGGATACATTGGTGAAGCTGTATAGCACAAATACCAAAGCACGAAAGATGCAGCTAAAGCAGGAGTTGCACAATGTGCAAAGGAAAAATATGAATATAAATGAGTATTCCTTGAAGGTGAAAGGCCTTGCAGATTCTCTTGCCTCCATTGGAGCACCTGTTGATGATGAGGACTTAGTGTCCGTGACCTTGAATGGTCTTGGGAAAGATTATGCACAGTTTCGGACATCCATTGGAGTCTGTGAAACATTTCCTGATTTTCAGGAACTTATTGCTCTCTTGCTGATTGAAGAGCAAAGGAATGGTGGTTCAGCCACCTCAACTTCTCAAGAGACTGCTTTCTACTCGAATACAGGTAGAGGCAGGGGTAGAGGAAGAGGCCATTTTGGTGGCCGTGTAGGAAATCAGAACCAGCAGCAACAACAGGAAAACCAGTCCTATGGAGGGGGACGTGGTAGTTCTAGAGGCAGGGGGAGCCAAAGAGGCCGTGGTTCATGGCAAAGGAACCAGCAAGTAAATAGCAGCACAGAATGCTATTATTGTGGAAAGCCTGGACACAAGGAGAATACATGCTATAAAAAGCAGAATGACATCAAAAGTGGGAAGTTGCAGCAAAGCAACTATGCATCATCAAGTGGGCATGGTGACGACAGAAATGAGCACCTTTTTGTGATGCAGCGTATGGTTAACTCCATGTCAGGAGATGCTGCAACTTGCAATGATGTTTGGTATGTTGATTCAGGTGCCTCTAACCACATGACCAGTCATGGTGAGTGGTTTCATGATGTTAGAAATTTGGATAAGCCAGGTTATGTTGAAACAGGTGATGATACTGCGCACCCAATTACGCAGGTTGGTAAAGTGCCATTGGCTATGCAGGATGGCAAAACGAAGTACTTGGCAGATGTACTTCATGTTCCAAAAATCACTAAGAACCTGGTTTCAGTTGGCCAGATGGTTGAGCAAGGTCTGCAGGTTAGATTTAATCCTGATGGATGCTTTGTTGAGGACTTGAAAAATAAGTGCCGCTTGGTTGCAAAAGGCAACAAAACTGGCAGAATGTTCACCTTGGATGTTGATATGCCTGAGGTGAAAGCCGCTATGTTTGCGCATGGGAGAGGTGTCATTGCAGATATTGAGATATGGCACAAGCGCATTGGGCACGTGAATATACAAAGGCTGAAATCTATGCAAACGAAAAACATTGTTGCAGGTTTGCCTAAATTCAGAGTTGAGGGAATGCAAAAGGTATGTGAAGCATGCCAAATGGGTAAGCAGGCCAGACATGCATTTCCCAAAAATGCTAAGGTGAGCAGAAGACCTTTGGAAGTGATCCATTCAGATGTTTGGACAACCAAAGCTGCTTCTATTGGTGGATGCCATTATTATGTGACGTTTATTGATGACTACACTAGGAAGGTGTGGATTTATTTTATGAAGCACAAAAGTGAAGTGTTCAGCCATTTCAAGGCTTTTAAGGCCATGGTTGAAAAAGAGAAAGGAGTGCATATTAAAGTGCTAAGATCTGATGGAGGGGGAGAGTACTTTTCAGAAGAATTTTGTGAATATCTGAAAGAATAGGGAATTCAAAGGAAGTACTCATGCAAGTCTACCCCTCAGCAGAATGGGGTTGCAGAGAAAGGAAGAACAGGCATATTACAGAAGTAGGACGGGCGATCCTAAATGAGAAAAAAATGCTTGATTATTTTTGGGCTGAAGCAGTAGCAACTGCTGTTTATATTATGAACAGAACCCCCACTGCAGCTGTCCATGGCATGACGCCTGAAGAAATGTATACAGGCCAAAAACCAGATATTTCTCACTTGAAGGTATTTGGTTGCATAGCTTATGTTCATGTTCCTGATGAGAAGAGAACAAAGCTGGATCCAAAGGCAGAAAAATGCATCTTTATTGGATATGCTCTGCACCAGAAAGGGTATCGCTGTTATAACCCTTCCACCCGCAAAATGCAAGTGAGCAGAGATGTTGTTTTTGATGAAATGAGCAGTTGGTATGCACCAACTTTTATGGTAGGAGATGCAGATGCAGGAAATGGGAATGCTGCAATAAATGCAGAGCAGCAATCTCAAGCCTTGAGTGGACCCAGAGAGTCCTCTACTAGTGGATCTAATGCATGGACAGGGAGATTGAGATCTAGTGAATCGTCACATGGCAGTCCTGATAGTGTTGTGCAGGTATCACATAAGGGAAAAGAAAAAGTGGAGCATGCTCCAGTGTTTGATGTGTCTGCTGGTAGCTCTCATGTTGATGGAGAGTCAAGTGGCTCTGAAATGAGCCTTGATGAGGAACTTGGGATTCCCGCTGTTGTTACACCTGGTGCAAGGAAATGCAGGCATGATTTAAAGACTCCTGCAACTGATCCAGTTGTACGGAGGTCCACTCGTATTAAGTATCCAGTTGATAGGCTGAGATATGATGGGTATACAGCACATCACTATGCTTATATGGTCAAGGTTCTAGAGGAGCCAGAGCCCACATGTTTTGAGGATGCAGCAGGGCATAAAAATTGGGAAGCAGCTATGGATGAAGAGATGGCTGCCTTGGATGCAAACCACACTTGGGATTTGATGCCTTTGCCTCATGATAAGAAGGCTATTGGCTGCAAGTGGGTTTACAAAGTAAAGCACAATGCTGATGGGTCTGTTAGCAGGTACAAGGCAAGATTGGTTGCCAAAGGTTTTGCGCAGACATATGGAATTGACTATGAGGAAACTTTTAGCCCAGTTGCAAGGATGGCAACCGTGAGAGCAGTAATTGCTATGGCTGCTGCAAAGGGATGGTCTTTGCATCAGATGGATGTGAAAAATGCCTTCTTGCATGGTGATTTGCAGGAAGAGGTTTATATGATGCAGCCAGAAGGTTATGAGGATAATTCACACCCCGATTTTGTATGCAGGTTGCGCAAAGCCTTGTATGGCTTAAAACAGGCGCCGAGGGCATGGTCAGACAAGATAGGGCAATATCTTGTCACTATTGGATTTCAAATTTCCAATTCAGATTTTTCACTTTATGTGAAAAGGACAAACAGAGGGATTGTGCTTGTAGTCATCTATGTTGATGACTTGATTATTACAGGTGATAGTGATGCAGACATTAATGAAGTGAAGCTGCTTTTGAAGCAGAAATTTGAGATGAAGGATTTGGGAGAGCTGCATTACTTCTTGGGCATTGAGGTTATTAGATCCCCGAGTGGGATATGGCTGTTGCAAAGGCAATACGGTTTGGACATGCTGTCCAAATATGGGATGACAGGCTGTAAACCTATCTCTGTTCCATTGGAGCAGAATGTGAAGCTCAATGCAGAGTCAGGTGAGCTTCTTGAAGATATTACTATGTACAGGCGCATAGTAGGTAGCTTGATTTACATGACTATAACCAGACCAGATTTGAGCTATGCTGTGGGGCTGGTGAGTCAGTTTATGCAGGCACCGAGGAAGCCACATTTGGATGCGGCTAGGCGCATACTGCAGTATGTGAAGTCCACATTGCATTATGGACTGTTTTATGAAGCTGGGTGTGCATTACAGGTACATGGATACACAGATGCTGACTGGGCTGGTAGTGTCTCAGACAGGAGATCTACTAGTGGTTTTATGTTTTCCCTTGGGAGTGGTGCCATCAGTTGGAGCAGCAAGAAGCAGCCAACAGTTGCCTTGTCGAGCACAGAGGCTGAGTACAGGGGTGCAGCAATGGCTGCATGTGAGGTAGCTTGGTTACGGAAGCTACTTGCAGATATGGGACAGTCAGTTCATGCAGCAGTTGTCATTCATTGTGACAACATTAGCAGCATCATGCTTGCTAATAACCCAGTTTATCATGCTAGAACGAAGCACATTGAGGTGCATTATCACTTTGTGAGAGAGAAGGTTCTAGCTGGTGAGATTGATCTTTGTCTATGTCAGCACTGAGGAGCAGGTGGCTGATATTTTTACGAAGGCATTGGGTACCGAGAAGCTTCGCAGATTTAGGAGCTTGCTTGGTGTACGTGAGATGGATTTGAGCTTGAGGGGGAGTGTTGAGATATCAAGCTCTACCCCCGATATATCTCCTGGATGACTATCATTTATGTCACCGCCTATGATAGTTGTACTCGTGGTGTAGTTAGACTACCACGTATGTTTTTGGTTTGGGTTCACATATGAACCACGTATTCTAGGTTTTGACATATAGGGTATTTCCCTCTTCTATTGTATAGTTGTTGTGTGCAAAAGTGAAGAAAGGCTTCACCCTCCAACCTTGTGTCCTCTCTCTTTTGTGTGTTGTGAAGAAAGCTACACTTGAGTCTCCTATCTCTCTCCCTCATTCTTTACACCCTTCATGTACCTCATGATGCACTTAACTGCCTCCCAATGCCTCTTTCCTGGATTAGCCATATAACGGCTAACAAGTCCCACTGCAAATGCAATGTCTGGTCTAGTAGCTATCATAGCATACATAAGACTCCCAACTGCTAATGCATAAGGAACCTTGGCCATCATGGCCCTTTCCTCATCTGATTTGGGACTGTCTGTATGACTCAGTTTCACATATGGAGGCAATGGAGTACTCACTGTCTTCCCCCCCTCCATATTGAAATGCTGCAATACTTTTGTAACATACTCTTTTTGTGAAAGCCAAAGGAGTTTCCTACTCCGATCATGCGTGATGCGCATACCAAGAATATGACCTGCAAATCCCAAATCCTTCATATCAAAGGCTTCATGCAACTTGGCCTTTAATGCATCTAGCTCATAAGTATTCTTGCTAGCCAATAGCATATCATCCACATATAGTGCCAAGATTATCAGGCTATTATCCTTAGCCCTTTTAGTGTAGAGGTAGTGATCAATTTCACTCCTTCTAAAACCCTGGGACCAAATGAAATCATCAAACTTCTGATACCATTCTCTAGGTGCTTGCTTAAGACCATAGAGACTCTTCTTCAGCTTGCAAACTAAATGCTCTTTGCCCTTTTCTTCAAAGCCTTCCGGTTGCACCATGTAAATTTCCTCATGCAAATCCCCCATGCAAGAAAACTGTCTTGACATCCATCTGCATAAGCTCCATATCCTCTGATGCCACTAGTCCAAGCATGCATCTAAGTGTGGTCATCTTCACAATCAGAGAGAATATCTCATCAAAGTCCACACCGTTCTCTTGCTTGAACCCTTTCGCGACCAAACGGGCCTTGTACCTGGGCATATCATCACCTGTGACCTTCATATTGTAGACCCATTTACATGGCAATGCTTTCTTTCCATGTGGCAAAGAAACCAAGTCCCAAGTCTTATTCTTCATAAGTGAACTCATCTCTGATTGCATAGCATATATACTCCCACTTGCATTGATCCTCACGCATCATAGCCTCTCTGTAGCAAGAAGGCTCCCTACAATCAGTAAGCATCACATAGTCTACCCTTGGAACAAACCTATCCGGCAGTCTAGATACTCTAGATGATCTTCTAAAGGGCATTTCAGCTTGTTGTCTCATCTACATATCAGCCACATTTGGCTCATCATTGCCACCAATAGAGGATCCATCATCTACCCTTGATTGTATACCTGTGGGAGTATTTGGTGGTACCATTTCTTGCACATTTGGTGCATGGACAGCTTGCTATCTATCAACATATGTGGGTGCATTCACATCCTAGAAAGTGATTCTCCTTATTTCTACATCCCTCATGGGTGCCTTATGCATCTTCTTCTCATTGAAGACTACATCATGGCTGTGTATGATCTTCTTTGCTTCTGGATCCCAAAGACGATAGCCCATCTCTCCACTTTCACCATAACCCAAAAAGATGCATTTCCTAGACTTAGGATCTAGCTTCCTTCGAAGCTCTTTTGGCACATGTGCATATGCCTCACACCCAAATATATGCAAATGAGAGTAAGAGGGCTTCTTGCCACTCCATGCCTCTTCAGGAATACCACCTTCCAAACTCTTACTAGGTGATCTATTGATCACATGCACTGCAGTCTTCATTGCCTCAGCCCAAAAACCACCAGAAAGACCTGCATTGGAAAGCATGCATTGCAACCTTTCTTAAATGGTACGGTTCATCTTTTTTGCAACTGGATTTTGCTTTGGAGTCGAGGGGATGTGAGCTCCCTCTTAATCCCACATGTATCACAGAAATGCTGAAAGTCATAGAGAGATACTCTCCACCATTATCAGTCCGTAGGCATTTAAGCGTTCTACCTGACTGATTCTCAACCAAGGCCAGCCATTTCTGAAATACTTGGAACACATCACTCTTTTGAGCTATAGCATGAGCCCACACTTTCCTAGTTGCATCATCAATGAATGTCACATAGTATTCAGCCCCGCCTAATGACCGTGTAGGCATGGAACCACATATGTCTGAATGCACCAAATCAAGCTTTTCAAACTCTTTCTTTCCCCTTCTTTTATGGGCTGATTTAGTGTGCTTCCCATAGAGACAGTGCTCACAAAATTTAAAATCAGAGAAACTCAAATGCAGTACATAACCCAAATGGCATAAGAGTTTCATTCCATTCTGGCTCATGTGCCCCAACCTACAATGCCACAAAGAAGTGCTTGGCTGCTCAGTTATTGCAACAACATGATCAAATACCCCTGATACATGTAAGGGATACAAAGTCCCACACTTGGCACCCCTGGGCAAAAGCATAGAGCCCTTTTGAATTTTCCAACTTTGAAAGCCAAAAGTGGTGTGAAAACCAGCATCATCTAGCTGACCCACTGAAATAAGACTCTTGGTCAACTTAGGCACATGTCTCACATGTTTCAAAATAAATGTAGACCCATTTGCAAAAGAAAACTTTATGTCACCTACTCCCACTATGTCACATGCATAGTCATTTCCAAGATGCACACAACCTATCTTTCCATTGTCATAAGTGGAGAACCATTCCCTATGGGGAGTAACATGGAATGAAGCACCAGAATCCAAAATCCAATCCTAGGAATATGCATCATCTGAAGTGGTAAGCAACTCTGCAGATAAACTAGACATGAAGAGAACATCATTGTCACTATCATGTGTGACTGCATTGATCTCCTCGATCTTCACTTTTCCTTTGTCCTCCCTTGGACTCTCTTCCTTTTGATTTGCACCCCAATTTGCATTCTTTTTCTTATCCTTTTGCTCTCTTTTAAGCTTGTAGCAATCCTTTTTCATATGGCCCTTCTTGCCACAGTGGTAACACTCAATGTTCCGTGCCCTGGATTTGCTACGAGACTTCCCTCTTTCTTGGGACTTCCCCCTGAACTGTGATCTGCCCCTTTGCACATTTAAGGCTGCATCCTGCTTGTTGCCATCCATAGACTTCCGTCTAATCTCCTCGGCCAACAAGCTACCCACAACATCATCAAATTTAAGTACTCCACCAGGTGCAGAGTTACTGACAGCTGTAAGGAAGGTATCCCATGAGGATGGCAATGAACATAAGAGAAATATTGCCTTAGTCTCCGCATCAAAATTCATCTTCTGAGCCTGAAGCTGGCTGAAAATGATATTGAATTTATTCAAGTGAGAAGCAATGGAGACCCCTTCCTTCATCTGTAGCTCAAACAACCTCTTCATGAGGTAAACTTTATTAGAGGCAGTTTCCTTTTCATAAGTGGCACATAGTTTCTTCCACAAATCTTCCGTAGTCTGCTCATTTACTACTATGAAATAAACTGACTCTGCAAGATGAAGTCTAATAGTAGACTTTGCTAATGCATCCAACTCATTCCAATCATCCTCAGACATATTTGCAGGCTTAGCTTCAATGCCTACCAAGGGTTTAATCTACTTCTTTTGAAAAAGCAGATCCCTTATCTGTTCTTTCCACAAAGAAAAGTTTGTCCCATCAAACTTTTTAATGTTGAAAAACTCCTTTTCAGACATGGAAGAGGATGCCATAATGCAAATAACACAAAAATGCTAGTGCATACAAGAGAGAATCAAACCAAATACCAGGTGCACCCAAATGTGCATGCCACAATAGAGTGAAATATCACCGAAACTCATGTCTCAAAGCGTCTGACTCATGTGCATATACTATGCATCCATATGAGAAAATCTGGACCAAAAGAAAATGCCAACTGCAATGGCAATCCAAAATGCCAATAAGTGCCAAATGACTCAAGCATAAACACCGTCCACTGGCATATGCATTAACAATATCTCATCCAAGAGAGCATAGCACTATCAATGCATCACTTGCAATGTGTCAAAGCTGTCCCTCAGCATAAAATCGCATCCATGTGCAAAGCGTCCATAAAAATAGCATCCCATAAGGCAATTTGGGCCTATCAGCGCATCCAATAAGGACCGCAATGCATCCAAATGGCCTATAAATCATCCATTGCAACCAAATGCACACCACAAATGAGCGCACACTACTCAAACTGCAACCAGAGTGATCTACATAAGGTATGCTCAAGAAATCATGGTCCCACGGTAATGACCGCTACTGAAAATAGAACCTGAGATGCCTCAAAACATGGGCGCCATTGCATAATCAGACTTAGCAAGAAAATCTGCAAATATCTCTCTTCTGCCGGAACTCCAAAATCCCAACCGATGAGTGAGAAATGGGAGTCAACACTTATCCACTGCCATGTGGCATAAATCTAAGGTTTCAAAACCTTAGAATGAAAAATGCATAACAGAGAGACGAAATCGAATACACAGAGATCTATAACTCTGAAAATCCTCCACCGAATCACACAAGAACTAATAGGTAGGGGTTTTTGGGCGTCCGGAACGCAATGGGACAGACGGTTTTGGAAACCGTGGTCTCAATCACTGGGTCCAATACACGGGCTAAAAAGCGTTTTTTGAAACAGAGCTATTTGTAAACTCCACCGGAGTGCAAATGATGAGAAACGTATAAGTTTTAGGACCTCTTGAGTCCACCAGAACTGACAGATTTATAAATGGTTGCTCCAAACTTGAGTTCCAACACCCGAGCAGAAAAACGTAGGAACTAACACAGTGAGTCAGAAATCTAATGAAATGACCCCAGATTCAAGAATGAAGGTGTTTCCAAGCTCCTGAAGTGAAGTGGACACTAAAAGCAAGCAATAGTTGCCTCTACAAGTCAATACAGAGTCTCTGTCATCGAACGGAACAGGGAAAAGCTCAAAAATTTACTTTTTCTTTGAAACCACTTAACAGGCTCTCAAAACCACTTCGCAAACCAAAGTGACTTTTCCAAAGGTTCCTCCAAGGTCTCTGCACACTCAGATGCAAGTAAAGTCACCCACAAAGCTTCCCACAGAGCTTCTCCTTCCTCCCACAGAGTTGCTGAGCTTCAAGCAGTCACGCACGCTCAGCTAGATCACCCGGGCTCTGATACCAGTTGAGAGTGCTCTTAACGGAAGCAAGAACGGAAGAGGGAGAGAGAGAAACAGAGAGCCACACAAGTTTTGGTGGGTGCAGAATACCCTAATCTTCTTTTTCATTCATTTATATATTTGTTTGAGTATGGTACATAATCGGGGTAAAGGCACAGTGACCTTTAACCCCCATATCCTGGGTCTGTGAAGTTGGTATCAGTCCCGCTCTATGGTTTGGGAGCTGGATGTTGTGGACCATCCCTCCCTGCCGACATGCCAGCAAAAGGGTTCTCCATGTCGGCCGACTTTGCTCGGCCTAAACATCCGAACATGTTGGAGAATGTGCCTCTCAGCCTAGATGCAACCAAAGGTGCAGGGGAGTTGGGAGAGGCCACACTAGTGAATGGGGCTTCAAAAGCCAGTGGGCCCGAGGGGTCTTGCATTACTTCATCTAAGCTCTCCGTCTCGTCAGAGCTAGATAGGACTTCTTGTCAGGGGCCTACTAACGAGTGGAGGCTAGGAATCGAGCTTCTGGATCCCTAGCTAGGGTGAAGGGTGTGGGCTGAGCGTAGCTCAAAGCACTATCTTCTAGTGTGGGATCCTTGGACAAAATCCTCTCAGACCTCAAGTGCATGTAGGAGGCCTCTAACTAGGCACACTCAAGATGAACTCAAGTTTTGTAAGTTTTTTTTTAATTCCTAGGCTACCCCAGAGGTATCCCGACGGTCGTTGGGATAGCTCTATGGCAATGGTTGTAGGGATAGATTATCACACTGGACGGTGGGATACTCGTATAGCAACGGGAGGTGGGATAATTATAGCAATGGGAAGCAAAGTAAGCAAAATGCAATGGTCGATGGAGTAGATGTATCGCGCCGATCGGCGAAGTAAGTCTTGCCACCTATTTGATGAGATGAGGCACAAGTGGTATCCCAACGGGCCTAGGGATAAGGTTAAGACAACGGGTGGCGGTGGGATAATGATCAACGCCCGTGTTGGTCGGTGGTATAGTTATGGCGATGGGTGTGGGGATTGAAAATAGTGATGAGCAACGGAGTAAGCGTATCGCGACGATCGGCAGAATAATGAGATAGCAACAGTTGGCGGGATCGCTCTAAGGCCACGGGTCAATGGCTGTCAGGTTGGTGGGATAGCTAACTCTGACACGCATTTAATCAAGGCAATGGATTAGGCTGTGGTGAGAGGTTAGGTCAATGGGATACGGTTATCATTCTAGGTCAACGTGGTTTGACCGATGGGATACGGCTAATGCACCGGTCGATGGGATAGCTCTATGGCGCCGACTCGTGGGGATAGTGGAACACTATGTTGCTGACTATGTTTTTGGGATTTTTGGGGGATTTTGAGTTTCTGTTCTGGTTTTGGTATGCTAAGGGGTGCTAGACTACTAGTCTACCTTCACAATGAAAAAAACTTGGAAGAAAAACACTTTTTGCAAGCCAAAATGCAAAATTTCTTGAAGGGTGAGTTCTAGAACACAAAACAACTTCAAAATAAAGCAAGATTCATCATTTTTGTTGTTTTTTGATGTGTTTGGACCTCACACACTCCTTATCAATCTCACAAACTAAGTTTCTATCAACTCAAAACACTAAAAAGCATAAAAACAAGCTCCAAATGCTCCAAAATGACTTTCCAACAAAAAATGAAAGCTTTCCTACTTTTCCGTCCATAACTCTCACTTCCTCCCTCTCTCTTCTCCTACAACTCCACTAACAAAGCTCAAGGCTAAGCTTGAAGCCTTGTGCAATGGGTAGATTATGAAAAAAGACAAGTGCAATGCAAAAGCATACCTTTTCTCCCCGATACCAGTGCCAAAAATGTGTGGGTCTTGGCAATGACTCACGTGTCGTGGGGATGTTGAAGAGATGCCGATGGAGCCTCCACTCCAAGATACTCCTTGTGAGAACAACGCAAGGCACGAGCCATCCAAGCGGCCTCCGGATTGTTGCAATGTGTTTCCACACGTGAAAGAGGGAAGGGGGAGAGGGGAGAAGAGAGGGGAGAAGGGAGGGAGAAGGAGAAGGGAAGAGGAGGGTGAAAGCGGATGGAGTGGCAAACACAAGAGCACTACAATGGAAACAAGAGAACACCCAAAATACTCTCTTTTAGAAGAGAAGAGGGAGCTTGTATTCAAACTTGTGCAAACAACAATGAAGACCAAAGTCAACACGTTAGCCTTTTATACATGTCACCTTTTCAAGGGAGGGCCAACCCTTTTCCTTTTATCACTTTCCTTCTCTTTGAAACCAAAGGCTCTTGGGCCCGTAGGGTGCCAAGGCATATTGCTATTCTTTCCATCTCTCCCTACTAGTGGAAATAGCACTTGTGTTAACCATATTAGAGTGCTTGGAACAAAGCCTGGCATCACAAGGTGTTCCTAACTGGTGCCCAAATAGTGCTTGTGTTAGCCTCGTGCCTCCAAGGCTTAGGTGATTTGGGGCTCAAACACCATGGCACTGTATTGGAAACAAGAGAACACCCAAAACACTCTCTTGGAAGAGAAGAGGGAGCTTGTATTCAAACTTCTGCAAACAACAATGAAGACCAAAGTCAACACTTTGGCCTTTTATACATGTCACCTTTTGAAGGGAGGGCCAACCCTTTTCCCTTTTAGCACTCTCCTTCTCTTTAAAGCCAAAGGATCTTGGGCCCGTAGGGTGCCAACGCATATTGCTATTCTTTCCATCTCTCCCTACTAGCGGAAATAGCACTTGTGTTAACCATATTAGAGCACTTGGGACAAGCCTGGCATTAGGAGGTGTTCCTAACCGGCCCCCAAATAGAGCTTGTGTTAGCCTCGTGCCTCCAAAGCCTAGGTGATTTGGGGCTCAAACTCCTTGAGTTCCCTCACACCTTAAGTCATTTGGGGTTAGAAGCTCATGCATTAGGCTCAAAATATGGAGTGGCGAGGCGTAACTACCATGAGACACTTAACAACAGCTTGCAATTGGAACATACAACTTGTGCACGTTGACTGGACGCTTTGGCCTTGGGATATCTGGGGATCAAACTCCCTGAGTTTGAGCTATACTCCTTCCATATGCATTTTTGTTGACGTAGACCTGAAATGTGCACGTTGCCTGCAGTATTTGGCCTTGGGGTGTTAGCTGGAACCTACAATCTGTGCACGTTTTCTAGAATCCTTGGGCCTTGGGATATTTGGGGATCAAACTCCCTGAGTTTGAGCTGTACTCCTTCCATGTGCACGTTGCTTGCAATTATTGGCCTTGGGGTATTTGCGGATCAAACTCCTTGAGCTTGTCCGTTGAAGTAGATCATGAAGCCTAATTATCTCTAATCGATTACCCTACATTCAGCAACTGTACTCTGTGGATGTTAACACTTGTCATCTTCCCATCTGTGCACTTTGTCTTTCCTTTCAGGCCCATTCCCTCTTTTACTCTCCATGCTCCTCCTTGATTCTGTTCAAACTTGCACTTTGATTTGGAGTTGCTCCTAACCTAAAGCTTTAGGTGAGTCCTTGTTTCTCTTCACAAGCTAGCTAGTCTAAGATAAATTTTTTCTCATTTCTTGGTTTGATTTCTTTATTTAAAAGAAGATATCACATGGTGTGATGTAGTTTATTATCGTTTGCAAGAGAATTAGACACAAGCTACAAGATAGTAAAGTGATAAACCTAATCAAAGTACATGGAGGAGGTTGAAGGGCATGGAAATCAATGCTACAATATCCAAGCGATAGCAGAAGATACTTTTGCAATGTCTATGGAGGGAGAAGCAATGCCAAGCAATATGCCTCCTCATAAAGGAGCTAGCCTTAAAGGCAACAAATACACCCATTCTAGTAGTGCCATCAGAATGATAAACACAAGCTATGGTCTCAAAATTGGTGGATAATTTTAGGTGGCAACATCAGGTCATTTGAGGGATTGTGAGGATTGTGTCCTTAGAAACTTTACCCATATTCATTGAGTTTGTAATCTACCAACATCTTGGAATTTTCATGCCCAAGTGAGCATACTCTCTAATGAAGAGATGGGCTCAACAACATGGACCATTTTGTGCATCTACATCATCAATCACATTTACTAGTTTATACCAACTGCTCATCTCATCAAAAACATAACTACTCACTGTAAACTTACGAGTAGAAGGGTTATAGCATCTATACCCTTTCTGCTGCAAAGAATAACCAATAAAGATGCACTTCTCAGCTTTTGGATCCAACTTGGATCTCAACTCATTTGGCACATGAACATAGGAAATGCAACCAAAAACTTTCAAATGAGAAATATCTAGTTTCCAGTGTACATCTCCTCTGGCATCATGCCATGTATTGCTACAGTGGGAGTCTTGTTCATTATGAAGACTACTGTAGCAACTGCTTCAGCCCAATAATAATCTGGCAAGTCTTTTTCGTTGAGCATGGCACGAGATACCTCTCCAATATGCCTATTTTTCCTTCTGCAAGCCCATTTTACTGTGGGGTATGACTGCATGAATATTGCTGCTTTATGCCATGCTCCTGTAGGAACCTTGCAAACTCATTTCAGAGGTATTCTCCCCCTCCATCTGACCTTAGGCATTTTATTTGCAATCCTGTTTCTTTTTCAACCATAGCTTTAAAAGCTTTGAAATTCTCAAACACTTCACTTTTCTTTTTCATAAAATACACCCAAACTTTTCTGCTGTAGTCATCAATAAAAGTGACAAAATAATGACAGCCTCCAATAGATGTAGCTTTAGTAGTCCACACATCAGAGTGGATTAATTCCAATGACCTCTTACTCTCTTGAACATGTCTAGGAAATGGTTTCCTTGCCTGTTTTCCAAATTGACAGGCTTCACATACCTTATGCATTTCTGCAACCTTGAACTTAGGCAATCCTGCAACAATATTTTGGGCCTGCATTAATTTAAGTCATTGTACATTAACATGACCAATGTGTTTATGCCAGATTATCAATATCTACAACTACACCAGTCCCATGTGCAAACATTGTTGTACTCAATTCAGGGATGTCTGCATCCAATGTAAACATCCTGCCCTTCTTCTTCCCTTTTGCTATCAAGCGACCTTTATTTTTCATATCCTCAACAAAGCATCCATGAGGATTAAATTTGATGTGCAAGCCCTACTCAACCATTTGACCAACAGAAACCAAGTTCTTGGTGATATTCAGGACATGAAATACATCAAACACGTATCTCTTTTCCCATCTTGCACAGACAAAGGAATTTTACCAATCTGCACAATAGGATGTGCAGTATCATCACCAATTTCCTCAAATACTGGTCTTTCATTTTTCTTGCATCTTGCATCCATTTTGCATGACCTGTCATGTGGTTTAATGCACCTGAGTCAACATACCACACATCATTGCTTTCTTCTACACTTGTCACAGAATTGGTCATGTGCTGCACGATAAACAAATGCTCATTTTTCTCATCACCCTATTTACTAGAGGAATTTAACCATATGACCCATTTTACCACAGTAGTAGCATTCAACATTGCTATTTGCATTTTGGCCTCTCTGCCATCCACCACGACCTCTTTGGCTCCCCCTGCCTCTAAAGTTACCACATCCTCCTCCATAGGACTGGTTTTCTTGAATTTGCTGCATATTTTGGTTTCTGCCACAGCCTCCAGATCAGCTTGCTCTACCTCTGCCTCTACCTCTTCCAGCATTTGAGTAGAAGATAGTTTCTTTTGAAGTTTCTCCTAAAGAAGATGCACCACCATTTCTCTACTCTTCAGAAATTAGAAGAGCAATCAACTCCCCAAAATCAGAAAAATTCTCATGGACGGCAATGGATGTCCGGAATTATGCACAATCCTTTCCTAGACCATTCAAGGTCACAGAAACTAAATCATCATCTTCCATTGGTGACCCAATGAAAGCAAGTGCATCTACAATCTTCTTCACCTTCATGTGGTAGTCATTGATGCTCATATTTTCTCTCTGCACATTATGCAACTCTTGCTTGAGCTGCATTTTCCTGGCTTGCGTATTTGTGCTATACATTTTTTTCAAGGTATCCCATGCCTCCTTCAGCGTGCTTGTATCCTGAATATGCACAATCATAGAATCTAAAATACTGTTTGACAGCTAGTACATAACTTTTCTGGCTCTCTCATGCCAGCCTTTAAATGCCTGCAACTCCTGTTGATTGGGAACATTAGGAATAACTGGTTCTTGTTCAGCTCCAGTAATGAACTCCCAATAGCCTTTTCCCTTAAGGAAATTAGTCATTCTAAACTTCCATGCTTGGAAGTTGTTCGTGTCAAGCTTTTCAATGACTATCTATGAAAGAGCATCAGACGCCATTATAGAACATTGCAAAATATTCTGTCACTGCAAAAAACACAACTTCTGCCTCACAAGGGCAAATCTACAAAACTGACGAAAGTGGTATTTGACCACATAGTCACTTCCTAGTGATGCTTTTGCATCAACAGGAAATAAGAATGATTTTCTCACTCCCAATATCTCTGCGCATAGGCATACGATGCAATTTTTGTGGCAACTTTTCACAAACTTGCAGAACAATGGTCGCAAGCAAAAACAAGGCACTTTTCTGAGTGCCTGCAAAAAACTTCTGCCACCAAAACGAGCCCCGAAATGGCCTCAAATCAAAAAAATAATGTCACAAGAGGCTTCGCCCTCTCCCACAACACATACTGCCCTCTCGCCACACTGCAAAGGGCATCCCAATCTAAGACAGTGAACTCTTGTACTTTCCAGTTGTGCTATCTATAGAGATTTGCTCCCAAACTCAAAAAAGGAAAGCAACACTGATCCTCTGACCAAGACATTGCAAACTTGGTTTGCTTTCTTGAGCTCCTTACCATAAACCGAGCTCTGATACCATGTGAAGAGAGTGGAAGAGAAGGAAGGAGTCTCACTTGCGGCTTTCTCACATACACAATGTGAAGATAGTGGGAGAGAAGAAAGGAGTCTCACTTGCGGCTTTCTCACATGCACAATGGGGGAAGACACACAAAGGTGGAGGCTGAAAATAGTTTTCCTCTTCTTAGTTGTGAAAGCCAAAAGAACTCTAGTACAAAGAAATAGAAGAACCCTATATGTGGGTCTCAAACCAAACTCAACTAACTAAGGTGGCATACTAACTGAGCCACGAACTAGTGTAGATAAGGATAGCTGTCATCCAGCTATTATTCATGGGCGGTGTACCAACCGCATCTGTAGCTAACAAGTCGGTGACATAAATGCACAACGGTCACCCTAGCATATCGCGAGTGGAGCTCGATATCTCAACACTCCCCCTCGAGCTCAATCCCAATTCCTACACACCAAGCAGGTCTCTGAACTTGCACAACTTCTCTGCGCCCAATGCCTTCGTGAATATGTCAGCTACCTGATCCTCTGTGCTGACATGAACTAGATCAATAAGACCTAGTAAAACCTTCTCCCGCACATAATGATAATGCACCTCAATGTGCTTTGTTCTAGCATGATAGACTGGGTTATTTGCCAAGTGTATACTGCTCATGTTGTCACAATAAATGGCAACTGGCCCATCTGTAGACTGATGCATATCATAGAGTAGCTTATGCAACCAAGCTACCTCACATGCAGCCATTGCTGCACCCCTGTACTCAGCCTCTATGCTCGACAAGGCAACTGTAGGCTGTTTCTTGCTGCTCCAAGTGACTGCAGCACTCCCAAAAGAGAACACATATCCACTGGTAGATCGTCTATCAGAAATACTACCAGCCCAATCAGCATCAGTGTATCCATGCAACTGTATCTGAACCCCAGCCTCATAAAATAGTCCATACTGCAATGTGGACTTCACATACCTGAGTATGCATCTAGCCGCATCCAAATGCGGTTTCCTTGGAGCCTGCATAAACTGACTTACCAACCCAACAGCATAGCTCAAATCTGGCCTGGTAATAGTCATGTAAATCAAACTTCCTACTATGCGTCTGTACATAGTAGGGTCTTCCAGAAGCTCACCTGCATCTGCACTCAGCTTCACATTCTGCTCCAAAGGAAATGAAATAGGCTTACAGCCTGTCATCCCATATTTGGATAGCATGTCCAATCCATACTACCTCTGCAAGAGCTGTATCCCACTTGGTGATCTAATCACCTCAATGCCCAAGAAATAATGCAGCTCTCCCAAATCCTTCATCTCAAACTTCTGCCTCAATAGCATTTTCACATGAAGGATATCTTCATCACTATCACCTGTGATGATCAAATCATCAACATAAATGACAAGCAGCATAATCGCTTTCTCTGTTTTTCTCACATAGAGTGAGATATCTGCCTTGGAAATCTGAAAGCCAATAGTGACAAGATACTGTCCTATCTTGTCAGACCATGCTCTAGGTGCTTGCTTCAAGCCATACAAGGCTTTCTTAAACCTGCAAACAATGAATAGCATGAACATAACCTACCGGCTGCTCCATAAAGACCTCTTCTTGCAAATCACCATGCAAGAAGGCATTCTTTACATCCATCTGATGTAAAGACCATCCCTTTGATGCGGCCATAGCAATGGCTGCTCTTACGGTTGCCATCCTTGCAACCGGGCTGAAAGTTTCTTCATAATCAATGCCATATGTCTGTGCATACCCCTTGACAACTAATCTTGCCTTGTATCTATTCACCAAACCATCTGCATTGTGCTTGATCTTATAAACCCACTTACAATCAATTGCATTCTTGTCTTTAGGCAAAGGCACCAATTCCCATGTAGAATTTGCATCCATTTCTTCATCCATGGCTTTCTCCCATTTTTCATTTCCCATGGCTTGCTCAAAAGAAGTGGGTTCTGGTTCCTGTATCACTTTGACCATA
The DNA here is from genome assembly GCF_047967505.1 of Dipteris shenzhenensis. Taxonomy (NCBI): domain Eukaryota; kingdom Viridiplantae; phylum Streptophyta; class Polypodiopsida; order Gleicheniales; family Dipteridaceae; genus Dipteris; species Dipteris shenzhenensis. The sequence goes on along the minus strand of NC_141614.1, from coordinate 32,414,541 downwards.
TAGGCATAGTGAATGGCTGTAAATCCATCATATTTCAGCCTATCCACAGGATACGTAACCCTGGTAGACCTGCGCGAAATAGGCTCACTTCCAGGTGCTCTCAAAACATCCCTGGTCTTCCTTACTCCAGGTGTAACAACAGAAGGAATACCCAACTCATCATCAATGCTCTGTTCTGAGCCACTGGATTCACCATCCAAACAAGAGTGACCTGCATTCACATCAAGCATGGGCTGATCTACCTTCTCTTTTTCTTTTCGTGATACCTGCATACCACTCTCTGCATTGCTTTGAGGAGATTCTCCTGATCTCAATCTTCCTGTCCATGGTGAAGTATGTGAACCATTGCTAGACGACACTGTAGGTCCACTGATATTTTGTGATTGCTGCTGTGAATTCTGTGTAGCATTACCATTTTGTGCATCTACATCAATCATCACATTTACTGGTTTATACCAGCTGCTCATCTCATCAAAAACAACATCTCTGCTCATTGTAAACTTACGAGTAGAAGGGTTATAGCATCTATACCCTTTCTGCTGCAGAGAATAACCAATAAAGACGCACTTCTCAGCTTTTGGATCCAACTCGGACCTCAACTCATCTGGCACATGGACATAGGCAATGCAACCAAAAATTTTCAAATGAGAAATATCTGGTTTCCTACCAGTATACATCTCCTCTGGCGTCATGCCATGTATTGCTGTAGTGGGAGTCCTGTTCATTATATAAACTGCTGTAGCAACTGCTTCAGCCTAATAATAATCTGGTAGATCTTTTTCATTTAGCATAGCCCGAGATACCTCTCCAATATGCCTGTTTTTCCTTTCTGCAATTCCATTTTGCTGTGGGGTATGACTGCATGAATATTGCTGCTTTATACCATCCTGCAAGAACCTTGCAAACTCATTTGAGAGGTACTCTCCCCCTCCATCTGACCTTAGGCATTTTATTTGCAGGCCTGTTTCTTTTTCAACCATAGCTTTGAAAGCTTTGAAGTGCCCAAACACTTCACTTTTCTTTTTCATAAAATACACCCAAAGTTTTCTACTGAAGTCATCAATAAATGTGACAAAATAGTGACAGCCACCAATAGATGCAGCTTTAGTAGTCCACACATCAGAGTGGATTAATTCCAATGGCTTTTTACTCTCTTCAACATGCCTAGGAAAAGGTTTCCTTGCCTGTTTCCCAAATTGACAGGCTTCACAAACCTTGTGCATTTCTGTAACCTTGAATTTAGGCAATCCTGCAACAATATTTTGGGCTTGCATTGACTTAAGTCGCTGTATATTAACATGACCAATGCGTTTGTGCCAGATATCAATATCTGCAACTACACCGGTCCCATGTGCAAACATTGCTGCACTCGATTCAGGCATGTCCGCATCCAACGTAAACATCTTGCCCTTCTTCTTTCCTTTTGCTATCAAGCGACCATTATTTTTCATATCCTCAACAAAGCATCCATGAGGATTAAATCTGACCAGCAAGCCCTGCTCAACCATCTGACCAACAGAAACTAGGTTCTTGGTGATGTTCGGGACATGAAATACATCAGACAAGTATTTCTTTTTCCCATCCTGCATAGACAAAGGAATTTTGCCAATCTGCACAATAGGATGTGCAGTATCATCACCAGTCTCCACAAATCCTAGTTTTTCCATTTTCCTTGCATCCTGCATCCATTCAGCATGACCTGTCATGTGGTTTGACGCACCTGAGTCAACATACCACACATCATTGCTTTCTTCTGCACTTGTCACAGAATTTTTCATATGCTGCACCATAAACAAATGCTCATTTCTGTCATCACCCTGTCTACTAGAGGATAATTGCCTTGCTGCAATTTTCCATTCATAATGTCATTCTGCTTTTTGTAGCAGTCTTTAGCCATATGCCCCATTTTACCACAGTAGTAGCATTCAACATTGCTGTTTGCATTTTGGCCTCTCTGCCATCCACCACGACCTCTTTGGCTCTCCCTGCCTCTAGAGTTACCACGTCCTCCTGCATAGGACTGGTTTTCTTGCATTTGCTGCATATTCTGATTTCTACCATGGCCTGCAGATCGGCCTCCTCTACCTCTGCCTGTACCTCTGCCAGCATTTGAGTAGAAGACAGTCTATTTTGAAGTTCCTGCTGAAGAAGATGCACCACCATTTCTCTGCTCTTCAGAAATTAGAAGAGCAATCAACTCCTCAAAATCAGGAAATTTTTCACGGACGGCAATGGATGTCCGGAACTGTGCATAATCCTTTCCTGGACCATTCAAGGTCATAGAAACTAAATCGTCATCATCCACTGGCGACCTAATGGAAGCAAGTGCATCCGTAATTTTCTTCACCTTCATGTGGTAGTCATTGATGCTCATATTTTCTCTCTGCACATTGTGCAGCTCCTGCTTGAGCTACATTTTCCTGGCTTGTGTATTTGTGCTGTACATTTTTGCCAAAGTATCCCATGCCTCCTTTGGTGTACTTGCATCCTGAATATGCACAATCATGGAGTCCGAAATACTGATAGACAGCCAGTACATAACTTTCCTGGCTCTCTCATGCCATCCTTTAAATGCCTGCATTTCCTGTTGATTGGGAACATTAGGAAGAACAGGTTCTTCTTCATTTCCTGTAATGAACTCCCAATAGCCTTTTCCCATAAGGAAATTCGTCATCCTAAACTTCCATGCCTGGAAGTTGTTCTTGTCAAGCTTTTCAGTGACAATCTGTGAAAGAGAATCAGATGCCATTTCAGAACACCGCAAAATATTCTGTCACTGCAAAAAACACAGCTTTTGCCTCACACGGGCAGATCTGCAAAACTGACGAAGGTGGTATTTCACCACACAGTCACTTCCTAGTGACGATTTTGCATCAACAGGCAACAAGCATGAATCTGCAACTCCCAATATCTTTGCACACAGGCATACGATGCAATTTCTGCGGCAACTTTTCACCGACTAGCCGAGCAGTGGTCGCACAGCCAAAACAGGGCCTTTTTCTGAGTGCCTGTGAAGAACTTCCGCCTTCAAAATGGGCCCCGAGATGGCCTCGAATCAGAAAAATAAACTCACTGAGGCCTTCGCCCTCACTTGCAGCATATATTGCACTCTCGCCACACCGCGAAGGGCGTCTCAATCTGAGACAATGCACTCTTGCACTTCTGGCTGTGCTACCTGTAGAGATTTGCTCCCAAACTCGAAATAGGAAAGCAACACTGGTCCTCTTACCAGGACACCGCGAACTTGGTTTGCTTTCTTGAGCTCCTTACCACGAACAAGGCTCTGATACCATGTGAAGATAGTGGGAGAGAAGGAAGGAGTCTCACTTGCAGCTTTCTCACATGCACAATGGGGGAATACACACAAAGGTGGAGGCTGAAAACAGTTTTCCTCTTCTTAGCTGTGAAAGCCAAAAGAACTCTAGTACAAAGAACTAAAAGAACCCTATATGTGGGTCTCAAACCAAACTCAACTAACTAAGGTGGCATACTAACTGAGCCACGAACTAGTGTAGATAAGGATAGCTGTCATCCAGCTATTATTCGTGGGCGGTGTACCAACCGCATCTGTAGCTAACAAGTTGGTGACATAAATGCACAACGGTCACCCTGGCATATCGCGAGTGGGGAGCTCGATATCTCAACACACAATGGGGGAATACACACAAAGATGGAGGCTAAAAACAATTTTCCTCTTCTTCGTTGTGAAAGCCAAAAGAACTCCCTAAGTACAAAAGGAATAGATGTGGGTCTCAAACCAAACTCAGCTAACCTAGGTGGCATACTAACTGAGGCACTGACTAGAGTCATCCAGCTATTATTCATGGGTGGTGTACCAACCGCATCTGCAGCTAACAAGTCGGTGATGTAAACGCACAATGGTGACCCTGGCATATCACGAGTGGAGCTCGATATCTCAATAGTATAGTCCATAAGCATGCTATAATTCACAAATAGTCTTTTCTATATTAACAAGTTAAAAAAAGATTACAAAAGAGAAATCACTAGCCCATGGCTAATTCCAACCCTCGGTATTGTCTATGACTTCTGCTAGAAACTCAACAGTCCTCCTAATGTCAGTTAATATCTCTTGGATGGCTATAACATCTAGCCAAAGCCTACAAAAAACTATCATGTTCATAGAATCCCATATATGGCATATGACCCAGAGCACACATAAGTTGCCAAACTGCATATGACACATCCATGTCCTTCCTTTATACCCCTAAACTTCCATCTTTTATGATGGCTTAAAGGATACCTTGACACTATCTAGCTAGTATAAGACACTTCTACATACCCTTTGCACTGCTAGTCTAAGACACTTACAATTGAAAACATGTGATTTGACATACAGCCAATAAAAATATGACAAACAATAACATCATACACAATGCATAGGGAATACAAATAAGTGCATATCAATAAACATAGAGGTTGCCTCAAAAAGATAACAATGGACACCATAGGAGGAAATCCCATCTCCATTGATAGTTCAGTTTTTATAGCTAATAGAATTTTAGATATCAAAATACATCACTTTGTCATAAAGTTGGACTGAGAACTCAATAAATGACTCAAGTGATTTTAAGAGTGAAAAATGAATCGAATGATGCTACTCCCGCATTGCATTCTGTGGGGAGCAGCAGGTAGTTTGTAAGAGTTGATCGCGTTTTGGACATCCAATCCTGCTACTAGAAGTGTAGGCAAAGGTGGAGCTACCAAATTAGGTCAAAGAGGAGGTCCTATCAGAGAAAATTATGCCTGAAGTGGATATTCACGTATACTCAAAGAGTTTTGTAGTCCTATATATGGCGACCGAGACCATCCTCTTTGGACCAATCCTGCTACTGAAAGAGCAGGATCATGTGAAGCCAAAGCATGTCGGTAGGGGGAGACAGAGGCAATGAGCTAATCCTACCTCCTTCTATGATGCATAGGCCTATCAACCGGGCTGGATGTTGGAGGTGCCTCCATTGATGTCCTCCAGGCCGTCAAAAATCTTCATCCATCAACTACTTCCTCACCCTTGTTTCGATTGGCGGCAGTGTGGTAGGGTTGACAATAGCAATTGATACATCTTTGAGATTCTCACTAACCCAACAAGCAAGTGTTAGTAACTTCATCTCAACTGAATCCAACTTGCACCAACCCAATGGCAATAACCCACAAGCCCTTACATAATCAGCTAAAGTTACAAACCAACCCAAACCACCTCACCCTCCTTGGTGGTGACAGGCTTATCTATTTTTGTCCCCGCATATGAATGGCCAGGGGACTGGCTTGGTGGTTGAGCATGTGGATGAGTGTGGGGTGTGTGTATTTTTGGCACCAATCAGGGTGCCCTATGCCTACCAGTCCAAGGCAATCTGCCCACTAGGGGCTGGAGGATCTACCTCCTCCAAAAGATTCATATTTCTACTACCAGTCCTCATCATCAATTACCTCCTCCGTTAGCACCCTGTCATTGCTTGCACCTCTTCCTGCCAAACCTATAGTGATCTCCCTATATTCCATCATTGGGAGGAGGACCTATCAACTCGGGTGAAAAGAGAGTGAGAAGGCTAGGTTCAAATAATTCTCTTCCTATTTAAGTGTAGCAAAGAGACAATTAAGAAAACATTCCACAATCTAGCCCCGAACCTTCCAACAACTAGCGTTTTCTGTGAGAGATGGCCTACCCCAAAACCTTCTAGGCACTATTTTTGTATCTGGCATCCCTTTTTGGATAGGCTCAATGGGACCTAGAGAAGCGAGAGGAATCAAGCTACAAGGAGGTCATGCTTTGAAACTAGGTGTGCGACATGCAGCATGCAAAGAGTTGAATATTCCTTCATTACATTGATGCAACTGTGAGGCTTATAACATACATTTTTGTGTAGGGCATGGCTAACGTTGAGAGATGTATTGACCACCAAATCATGGGCAAGGAATACGGTGCACATAAGGAGGAGTTCTTGTGGCCATATAAGGCTGCAGAGTGCAGTAAGCAAATGGTGATAAGAGTGTGCAATGAGGTCTATGAACAATGTAATAGATTGGCCACATAAGCTATCAAACGCTTGTTATCATGAGCTTGCTGGGATAGTGGGGAGTTTGGAATATCCATGAGATGGAGGTTAACGAGTAGGGATGTTTGTAGGTTTTGTTGCCCCATGGGCATGTTTTTGGTTGTAAGGTCTTTTTGTCGGCCTGACCACCCATTCAATGTAGGCAGATTGTATTTGTGCATCAAGGGTTTGGCACATTTTTTACAAATTGAAATTGTATTTAAACATGTGGAGTTATCTTTTAATGCATGTTTTTAGTCAGATTTAGTTCCAAGTCTATGTTGCCTTCAGAACTCCCAAATCAACTTTGCATAAACTGAACATCTTGAATGCTCCACAAATTGGACAAAAATTGCTTAGTTTTAGTTACTGTACCTAAAACAACAAGGTAAATGATATTCTTATCATTCAAAAGGCCTCTCCAAAAAGAGATATGGTGAATTCGAGGTACAAACCAAGCATATGGAAAGAGAAATAGGGAGTAGAGGGATTATCTATATACATTAACATGAACAAAATCAGGTCCCAAGGAGTCAATCAATTTTGACAGGATTAACTTGCACGGCTTGAGAAAGACAAACTACAAAGTCGATATACAATACCGCTAGTTTAGGCATGCAAACATGCATTGCATGTTGATGTGTCACCTGCATGCCAATAATAGCGCATCAAAGGGTGGGCTTCAACCTTCCTTCCATAAGTTCCTTAAGGTTAAATGGTGGCCACATCATTTGCATGTCATTAGGTAACCGTTTATGAACTTATCGATTATCTGTGGTTCTTGAGTTAATTTTTATATGCTTTTTCAATGTTGTTATAATGTCCACGTCACAAGGTTAATGTTTAAACACATATCAACAAACACAAAGTTAATTATATTATCACTTAAGGTTTAGAGTACTAGCAAGCACTGCAAAATCTTAAGAAAGAGATTTGCATTTTTGCTGCCAGTCTTCTCATCAACAATCACCTCCTCCAAGAGTATTCCACTTCTTGTATACATCTCCTTATAGTGCAAAAGTAACTCTCCATTTTGATCTGCACATCCCTTGGGACTGTGGCAATATTGCCAGCATGCAATCTAAGTATACCACTCCTTGTGTACATCTCCTTGCAGTGCAGTAAGTAGCTCCTCCAATTATACCATATTGATCCACACATCCTTGGAATTGTGGATCTATGGAGCATCGTGCACAGTCGCTTTGGAGCATTGTTCTATACCATGAAGGACCAGATGCGAGTGCAGGTGGTGGGGATTGTAGGAGTTTTTGAAGTGGATGCGGTCAATTCCATGGGTATACACATGGTAGGTATTGGTTGAAAAAGCTCACCGAATTTCTTAGAGTGCACATAAAAGTCATGACAAAAATCTCACCAAAAGATTTTCCCCATGTGTGTCATTGTGCTAGGTATATGGTATAGTTATATCCATGTCAATGAATTGCATTGCTTTGTTTTCACTGACGACTACATTAGCTAGATAATACTAGATCTCTTCCTCTATGGGCAAGCATATCCTAATGATGTTCAAGAATTCAATATATGTTGGATCTTTAAAGTGTCACCTTAATGTGCGGAGGAAGGAAAAGATTGTAATTGCCTAGAAACCTAAGTTAGTATAAAGTAATGTGCTTTTTGACAATACTTATTCTCTCCGACTATGCATTTGTGGATTAGGGGGAATTGTGCCATATCCCTGAATAGGAGCATCTTCATTTTTTCAAAGGGCTACAAGATTGTCTAATTGTAAGTTTTGCATAGATATTTGATGACCATGTTCAGCATTTGGCATGCCATCATTCGAATTTCATCAATTATGATGAAATTTGTGTTTTGCAACACACTTGTCTATACTAGTATGGATGCATGGGATGTCTCATGCTTCTATGGTAGAGCAAGCTAATGATGGACAATAGTTGCTATGAAACTAATCGCGATGCAGCGACTCCTGTTGTTGCAATTAGAACAATCATTTATGTTTTATGTATTTATAAGTGATATACTTGATCATAAATGTTTCCTAGAACTTGGAGTACCATAAATTACATGTAAGCCTATAAGAGATCTAATAGCCTTACTATAAACCTGTTGCTACTCAAATGACAATGTAGAATTTTCAAAATCCTTGGACTCATTCATCAATTGCAAGATTGAGGTGCAAGTCCTATTAAACATTTCTAGATCTTCATTGAGATCAGATGCCATGCAATTGTTTTCACATGCAACAGGCCCTTTTACAACATCATGTTTGTTAGCTAATGCTAAGTCTGATCAACTAGTATATGCAATGGCCAATGAGTGATTTGATGCTTTCTTCTATTTGAAGAAAATCTTACCTTTGTGTGATTTGGGGGGAAAACATCTCGAGATGAGGATTACACTTCTATTGTCTACATAGCAAGTCTACATAGCAAATAATACTTCTCTCTCTATATGTGTGTGTGTGTGTGTGTGTGTGTGTGTGTGTGTGTGTGTGCACACGCCGCGCACGCACGCACGTGCACATGTGTGTGCACATGCACACAATGACATCAACCTGTATACAGAGGATGAGCAAGTCATAGGATCTTCATGTAAAGGTACATGCAACAAATAAATGGCTCAATGAGAGGCCAAATTTTCATTTCATGGCACTATGACACCTGTCTAAACAAGCTTTGGAGTACAAAGTGCCATTAGCAATGAAAGAGCAGAACAAAGTTTTGTTAGCAACAAAAGAAGACAAGCAAGCAAAACATTGAATGAAACACTAGAAAAACCATATAGCGCCATCCTTTCAATGAATTGTATTGCAATATTTTTCACCAAAGTAGCCATACCAAGCCAATATAACAAAGAGTTAGCAAACAAAGGAAATCTACAGGTAATATGCAAAGTTAAGCTAAAGCTAGTGCCATAGTGCCTCTCGTTGAAAATCGATATTTCCAATGAAGTAGCTCATAACGTTACTCAACAAAGTAGCAAATACTTGAGACACATGAAGAAGCAATCCAATATATGAAAGAGCTAGCAGAAAAAGGGGGCAACACTGCCTGAGGATTCTTCTAATGCCTCAAACACAACCATTGCATAGCACAAGACTTCCCTGTCCATCTCCTCTATAACTCCGATCGACCTTCTTGATGCAGCCTTCAACACGCTACTCAAGGTAGCAAATTTTACACAGGAAACCGAAGCGACAACGCCAATAGGCACAATAGAGCCGAAGCCCATGCCCATTGCAAATGATGCCTACCTCCCCACTTGAAGATGTCCAGTGGTCCGTGACTTGCAGTCATTTCAGGAGCTGCTAGACAGTGCGCTGATGCAGCATTGGAAGTGCCAACTCGAGGGCTCCAACCTCCATCTATACGAAGTGTGCCCCCTCACACAATTTATCAGGCAGTCCTTCGATGATTGGTGATGCATGCATCCAAAATGCACAAGAGGAGGATACAGCCTCACCCTCGATGCTCCAATCCCAACGACTGATGTAGATGCCGGTCTACATCCACATTGGCGACTCCCCTTCTTAAAGCTAGAGAAATTTTGGCAGTACTAATGTAGTGCCCACATTGATCGCTGCATCCACCCCCTGTATATGCCCATGGAACGACGATGACTTGGGCCGAATTCAGAGAACTCTAGAAGAAGGATCCCAACATGTTGTTAAACTTTCCAAAGTACAACTTCCCCAAAGAGATGACTCAGGAGGGATTTTTCTATTGCCTCCAGTCATTCAATGGCATGTACAGCTCAGTTCCAGATCCTGCCATCGTCGTAGTTGTCCACTTCAACCACCTTCTCCTCTTACTGCTCCGTGATCTCCTCACCCATAGTCACTCCAAACGACTGCCTCCACAATCTTAACAACTAGATTGTCTTCAATCCCGACATTGGTCCTATGTAATTCCAGGACCTCTACTTCTACCTCTGCATCCACAATCTCCACGAACATCACATCTGTACATACGAGGATATGCACAGTACCCATTTTTGGCGATATCGCTCATACCTCACTCACCTTACTCCACAACAACTGGACCACTATGCAGTCCTACAAATAGTCCTCTTCACATACCTCCTCCAGTGCGGCTAACCTAAGGGTGGATTAGATTCAAGAAGGGGCGCATGTTAACATCCACAAAGTATAGTCGCGCTGACTACAGGCTGATCAGTGAGGCTGATCAGTGATTAGAGGTGATTAGGCCTCATGATCTACTTCAATGGACAAGCTCAGGGAGTTTGATCCCCAAATACCCCAAGGCCAATGATTGCAAGCAAAGTGCACACGGAAGGAATACACCTCAAACTCAGGGAGTTTGATCCCCAAATATCCCAAGGCCAAGGATTCCAGGCAACGTGCACAAATTGTAGGTTCCAGCTAACAACCCAAGGCCAAAGACTATAGGCAACGTGCACATTTCAGGTCTACATCAATCGAAATAGCCATGGAAGGAGTATAGCTCAAACTCAAGGAGTTTGATCCCCAAATATCCCAAGGCTAAAGCATCTAGGCAACGTGCACAGGTTGTATGTTCCAGTTGCAAGTTGCCGTTAAGTGTCTCATGGAAGTTAAGCCTTGCCACTCCAGGTTTTGAGCCTAATGCATGGGTTTCAAACCCCAAATGACTTAAGGTGTGAGGGCGCTTAGGGAGTTTGAGCCCCAAATCACCTAAGCCTTGGAGGCGCGAGGCTAACACAAGTGCTATTGGGGGCTGGTTAGGAACACCTCCTAATGCCAGGCTTGTCCCAGGCGCTCTAATATGGTTAACACAAGTACTATTTCTACTAGTAGGGAGAGATGGAAAGAATAGCAATATGCCTTGGCACCCTATGGGGGCCCAAGAGCCTTTGGTTGTAAAGAGGAGAGTGCTAAAAGGAAAAGGGTTGGCCCTCCCTTCAAACAATGACATGTATAAAAGGCCAAAGTGTTGACTTTGTTCTTCATTGTTGTTTGCACAAGTTTGAATACAAGCTCCCTCTTCTCTTCCAAGAGAGTGTTTTGGGTGTTCTTTTGTTTCCATTGTAGTGCCCTTGTGTTTGCCACTCCATCCCCCTTCACCCTCCTTTTCCCTTCTCCTTCTCCCTCCCTTCTCCCCTCTCTTCTCCCCTCTCCCCCTTCCCTCTTTCTGGCGTGGAAACACATTGCAACAATCTGGAGGCCGCCTGAGTGACACTTGTGGATGGCTAGTGCCTTTCATTGCTCTTGCACAGAGTAGCTTGGAGTGGAGTCTCCATCGGCATCTCTTCAACATCCCCATGACACGTGAGTCACCACCGAGACCCACACAACAAGATATTGAGACAAGATACGTCAAAGAAAAAGGATTTTTGAAAAAAAGCAAAAAGCCTGAAAGGTACATGCCATAGATGGGACAGGAGTGTGCAACGTGTAATTTATTGGTGCAAGAGAAGTGAAATTTTGAATGAAAGTGCAGGAGATGTCAAATATTATGACATCTTGGCGGCTAGGTTTTTTTTCCCTCCAACTATACACATCACTAACTTGTGCACCCTAAACATGCACAAAGCGGCCCAAAATGACTATAAAAGAAATGGCTTTCTAGCAGGTTTGATGCTGTGTATTAAGAAATGGAGGCACCTTTGGCATGCTTATGGGCCGCATTGCAAGAAACCAATTTGAAAAAAGAACTAATGAAATATGATAAACACTATTGGATTTATTCAAAGAGCATTGCACATGTACGGATTGAGTTTTTCCTATTGCATCCATTTACAGGTGAAATAAGACCACCATCAGAATCTCCATAAGTATGTGGCACTTTTTTTTGAAAAATTTACCTTTCCAACCAAATATAAAAGATTTATCAAGCTTGCCCTCAATGTATGTGCACAATTCCAATGCTAAATATTGGAAACCCCGTAAAGCATAGCAAATAGTCTCAATTTGTTGCCTCCTTTCCTACTTCAAAAGCTTAAGGAATGCACTTTTAAGTGAAAAATTGCTTCCATATATGTGTACAATAATTATGTGATATTCTTAAAATAAATTGGATATGGACTCTAGTCTATATACATCCATCATAGGCATAATATTATTTGCAATAGTTTTGAAGACACCAATCATGTAATGTTTTGATCTCACATTCAATTTCAAAATATGTAGATTATTTTAAACACCAAGTTTGTCAAATTCCATTTAGTAATTCATAAGTTATGAATTGAGCAAGTTATCCATATGCAATATATCCCTTGAAAAATTCACAAAAAATGGCTACACCAAATCGTGCTTTGACCTCGTTCTTCTAAACAAATGGTCCATCTTTACACCATGTTTACACGTTGAATTAAAGGAACTTTTGAATTACTCTATTGAATTCATGATTAAAAATTCCATGCAATATGTATCACTGTGAAAAACTTAAAAAAGGTGTGGAGATGATCTACATAGAAGTTTAATAAATAATGATGGAGTGGAGGTTAGCAATTTATGGATTTTTTGACTTTTTAGAGTTACTAGGCCATATTTGTGTGGAGTTGACACATGTGGTATAGAAAATATACCCAAATTTAGATTTGTGTGGGTCATTATTGATTGGAGGAGTAGAAGCAAGCCAGGAATAAGCTACTTTTCTCCTCTCCTCCCCTCTCAATGCTTTTTCCCCACTCCTGGCTAGGCTGGACTTTATGGCCCAGCCTAGGGGATTAGAATTCAGCTTGGAGTTCTATTCAAGTCAATCTCACTCAATTTGATCTCTAGAAGGCTCCTCTATGGTCGCCAGTCTGAAGCAAAAAGAAAGTTTATTCTTTGGAAGATAAGCTACATTTTTTTCCTTCGAGTCAAAGTCAAAATTGGTGCCATTTGGTTGTGGTGGAAGTTGCAAGAAGAGGGGGTACTAGTAGATTGTTTTCTTTTATGGGAGACATGAAACTAGGGAAGCAGGCTTCATATGCTACCAATAGTAGCACTAGGAAAAATGAGGTAATTCTTCTTCTAGAATAGCAAGTTATCCTTCTTAAAAAGGAGAACAACAAGATGAAGCACAAGTTCTAGGAGCTAGAAGAGAGATGAAGCACAAGGAGAACAATGAGATGAAGCAAAAGTTCTAAGACCTAGAAGAGAGAGTAAAAGTGGCTGAGAGCAAATTGGAAAAGGCAAGTCCCATTGCAGCTTTAAACGATGAAGCTTTCTTTAGTCAAATGGATGAGATGCATGACATGCTCAAGGAGAGAATCAAGAGAAGCTCAAAGGATAGGTAAAGAGCTCCTTCAATGCACAGATGTCTACTCAACTACAAAAGGAATTTAAAGAGCAAGCTAATAGATTGTGCAACTCAAGAATGCTTAGGATCATCGGAGGTTTACCTAACAACTCGTACATAGCAGAAGACTCTCATGAAGAGACTCATGGGAAAATCAGCAAAGCTTTACCAAGAGTTTAATGGGAAAACTTGGAGTTTAATATTGGCCAAGATGGAGCCTAACCTTTGAGTCAAAAGGTGAACAACTCAAGTTGTCAGACAATCTAATTCTTGAAAGGATTCTGAGTGTGGAAACTCAAAAAATCTCAACTATAGACTAAGACCTCAGAGCTTGCAAAAGTGAAGGTAGCCAAAAAAGAAGGAAAATGGGTTGTCTTTCAAGACGACAAGGCTTTGATTAGAGACTTCAAAGCCAACTCCAAAGACTCTCAATCTATAACTGATGTATGATCTGATTTTTGTTCTACTCTCAGTTCTTTTTGTTCATCTTTATTAGTTGAACTAGTTGTATATGAATTCAACCTTCTTTCTTTGAAAAACACATAAGTCCTTCCAACATTTTGTTCCAAAAGTCTCCACTCCAAGACCTTGGCTCATAGACAATAATCTAAGTAGTTAACATTGATTTGGAGGTGAAATTGCTGACCCTGCTTTTCATGATTATCTTACCTTTTTTCATTGTCTTTAATTTACTTGATAATCGATTGAGTCTCTTCTTGCTAGATTCATTAAAATGCTTATCTTGACACACTTGATATCTCTAACAACAATCTCTTTGGGCAAATTCCTACTCCACTACCTACCAACTCCTTATTTTCTCACAATGCTGCACTTTGTGTTGGGTCTCTTCCACCTTGTTCCCTTAGCATGGTGCAAATCATATAGGAATGCAATTACTCTTTACAAGCATACAAATTTGGCAAGAGGCAAAGTCTATAAGCTTGATTTGGGTGCACATCTATAGCAAATCCTTGTTGAGATATCGAGCTCCACTCGTGATATGCCAGGGTGGCTGTTGTGTATTTATGTCATCAACTTGTTAGCTGCAGATGCGGTTGGTACATCGCCCATGAAAAATAGTTGGATGACAGCTATCCTTATGTACTCTAGTTCGTGGCTCAGTTAGTATGCCACCTTAGTTAGCTGAGTTTGGTTTGAGACCCACATATAGGGTTCTTCTATTTCTTTATACTAGAGTTCTTTTGGCTTTCACAACTAAGAAGAGGAAAACTGTTTTCAGCCTCCACCTTTGTGTGTATTCCCCCATTGTGTATGTGAGAAAGCTACAAGTGAGACTCCTTCCTTCTCTCCCACTATCTTCACATGGTATCAGAGCCTGGTCCATGGTAAGGAGCTCAAGAAAGCAAACCAAGTTCGCGGTGTCTTGGTAAGAGGACCAGTGTTGCTTTCCTTTTTCGAGTTTGGGAGCAAATCTCTACAGGTAGCACAGCCGAAAAGTGCAAGAGTGCATTGTCTTAGATTGAGATGCCCTTCACAGTGTGGCGAGAGGGCAATATATGCTGCGAGCAAGGGCAAAGCCCTTAGTGACTTTATTTTTCTGTTTTGAGGCCATTTTGGGGCCCGTTTTGGAGGTGGGAGTTCTCCGCAAGCACTGAGAAAAAGACCCGACCATTGTTCTGCAGGTCGGTGAAAAGTTGCCACAGAAATTGCATCATATGCCTATGTGCAGAGATATTGGGAGTTACAGAATCATCCTTATTGCTTGTTGATGCAAAATCGTCACTAGGAAGTGACTGTGTGGTCAAATACCACTTTCATCAGTTTTGCAAATTTGCCCTTGTGAGGCAGAAGCTGTGTTTTTTGCAATGACAGAATATTTTGTAGTGTTTTGTAATGGCGTCTGATTCTCTTTCACAGATTGTCACTAAAAAGCTTGACAAGAACAACTTCCAAGCATGGAAGTTTAGAATGATGAATTTCCTTAAGGGAAAAGGCTATTGGGAGTTCATTACAGGAAATAAAGAAGAACCAGTTCTTCCTAATGTTCCCAATCAACAGGAAATGTGTAAACAATAAGGGAGAGAGATAGGAGACTCAAGTTCAGCTTTCTTCACAACACACAAAAGAGAGAGGACACAAGATTGGAGGGTGAAGCCTTTCTTCACTTTTGCACACAACAACAATACAATAGAAGAGGGAAATACCCTATATGTCAAACCCTAGAATATGTGGTTCATATGTGAACCCAAACCAAAAACATACGTGGTAGTCTAACTACACCACGAGTACAACTAACATAGGCGGTGACATAAATGATAGTCATCCAGGAGATATATCGGGGGTAGAGCTTGATATCTCAACACTCCCCCTCAAGCTCAAATCCATCTCACGTACACCAAGCAAGCTCCTAAATCTACGAAGCTTCTCGGTACCCAATGCCTTCGTAAAAATATCAGCCACCTGCTCCTCAGTGCTGACATAGACAAGATCAATCTCACCAGCTAGAACCTTCTCTCTCACAAAGTGATAATGCACCTCAATGTGCTTCGTTCTAGCATGATAAACTGGGTTATTAGCAAGCATGATGCTGCTAATGTTGTCACAATGAATGACAACTGCTGCATGAATTGACTATCCCATATCTGCAAGTAGCTTCCGTAACCAAGCTACCTCACATGCAGCCATTGTTGCACCCCTGTACTCAGCCTCTGTGCTCGACAAGGCAACTGTTGGCTGCTTCTTGCTACTCCAACTGATGGCACTACTCCCAAGGGAAAACATAAAACCACTAGTAGATCTCCTGTCTGAGACACTACCAGCCCAGTCAGCATCTGTGTATCCATGTACCTGTAATGCACACCCAGCTTCATAAAACAGTCCATAATGCAATGTGGACTTCACATACCGCAGTATGCGCCTAGCCGCATCCAAATGTGGCTTCCTCGGTGCCTGCATAAACTGACTCACCAGCCCCACAGCATAGCTCAAATCTGGTCTGGTTATAGTCATGTAAATCAAGCTACCTACTATGCGCCTGTACATAGTAATATCTTCAAGAAGCTCACCTGTCTCTGCATTGAGCTTCACATTCTACTCCAATGGAACAGAAATAGGCTTACAGCCTGTCATCCCATATTTGGATAGCATGTCCAAACCGTATTGCCTTTGCAACAGCCATATCCCACTCGGGGATCTAATAACCTCAATGCCCAAGAAGTAACGGAGCTCTCCCAAATCCTTCATCTCAAATTTCTGCTTCAACAGCAGCTTCACTTCATTAATGTCTGCATCACTATCACCTTAATAATCAAGTCATCAACATAGATGACTATAAGCACAATCCCTCTGTTTGTCCTTTTCACATAAAGTGAAAAATCTGAATTGGAAATCTGAAATCCAATAGTGACAAGATATTGCCCTATCTTGTCTGACCATGCCCTCGGCACCTGTTTTAAGCCATACAAGGCTTTGCGCAACCTGCATACAAAATCGGGGTGTGAATTATCCTCATAACCTTTTGGCTGCATCATATAAACCTCTTCCTGCAAATCACCATGCAAGAAGGCATTTTTCACATCCATCTGATGCAAAGACCATCCCTTTGCAGCAGCCATAGCAATTACTACTCTCACGGTTGCCATCCTTGCAACTGGGCTGAAAGTTTCCTCATAGTCAATTCCATATGTCTGCGCAAAACCTTTGGCAACCAATCTTGCCTTGTACCTGCTAACAGACCCATCAGCATTGTGCTTTACTTTGTAAACCCACTTGCAGCCAATAGCCTTCTTATCATGAGGCAAAGGCATCAAATCCCAAGTGTGGTTTGCATCCAAGGCAGCCATCTCTTCATCCATAGCTGCTTCCCAATTTTTATGCCCTGCTGCATCCTCAAAACATGTGGGCTCTGGCTCCTCTAGAACCTTGACCATATAAGCATAGTGATGTGCTGTATACCCATCATATCTCAGCCTGTCAACTGGATACTTAATACGAGTGGACCTCCGTACAACTAGATCAGTTGCAGGAGTCTTTAAATCATGCTTGCTTTTCCTTGCACCAGGTGTAACAACAGAAGGAATCCCAAGTTCCTCATCAAGGCTCATTTTAGAGCCGCTTGACTCTCCGTCAACATGAGAGCTACCAGCAGACACATCAAACACTGGAGCATGGTCTACTTTTTCTTTTCCCTTATGTGGATACCTGCACAACACTATCAGGGCTGCCATGTGACGATTCACTAGATCTCAATCTCCCTGTCCATGCATTAGATCCACTAGTAGAGGACTCTCTGGGTCCACTCAAGGCTTGAGATTGCTGCTCTACATTTATTGCAGCATTCCCATTTCCTGCATCTGCATCTCCTACCATAACAGTTGGTGCATACCAGCTGCTCATTTCATCAAAAACAACATCTCTGCTCACTTGCATTTTGCGGGTGGAAGGGTTATAACAGCGATACCCTTTCTGGTGTAGAGCATATCCAATAAAGATGCATTTTTCTGCCTTTGGATCCAGCTTTGTTCTCTTCTCATCAGGAACATGAACATAAGCTATGCAACCAAATACCTTCAAGTGAGAAATATCTGGTTTTTGGCTTGTATACATTTCTTCAGGCATCAAGCCATGGACAGCTGCAGTGGGGGTTCTATTCATAATATAAACTGCAGTTGCTACTATTTCAGCCCAAAAATAATCAGGCATGTTTTTTTCATTTAGGATCGCCCGTCCTACTTCTGCAATATGCCTGTTCTTCCTTTCTGCAACCCCATTCTGCTGAGGGGTAGACCTGCATGAGTACTTCCTTTGAATTCCCTGTTCTTTCAGATATTCACAAAATTCTTCTGAAAAGTACTCTCCCCCTCCATCAGATCTTAGCACTTTAATATGCACACCTTTCTCTTTTTCAACCATGGCCTTAAAAGCCTTGAAATGGCTAAACACTTCACTTTTGTGCTTCATAAAATAAATCCACACCTTCCTAGTGTAGTCATCAATAAACGTCACATAATAATGACATCCACCAATAGAAGCAGTTTTGGTTGTGCAAACATCTGAATGGATCACTTCCAAAGGTCTTCTGCTCACCTTAGCATTTTTGGGAAATGCATGTCTGGCCTGCTTACCCATTTGGCATGCTTCACATACCTTTTGCATTCCCTCAACTCTGAATTTAGGCAAACCTGCAACAATGTTTTTCGTTTGCATAGATTTCAGCCTTTGTATATTCACGTGCCCAATGCGCTTGTGCCATATCTCAATATCTGCAATGACACCTCTCCCATGCGCAAACATAGCAGCTTTCACCTCAGGCATATCAACATCCAAGGTGAACATTCTGCCATTTTTGTTGCCTTTCGCAACCAAGCGGCACTTATTTTTCAAGTCCTCAACAAAGCATCCATCAGGATTAAATCTAACCTGCAGACCTTGCTCAACCATCTGGCCTACTGAAACCAGGTTCTTAGTGATTTTTGGAACATGAAGTACATCTGTGCCAAGTACTTCGTTTTGCCATCCTGCATAGCCAATGGCACTTTACCAACCTGCGTAATTGGGTGCGCAGTATCATCACCTGTTTCAACATAACCTGGCTTATCCAAATTTCTAACATCATGAAACCACTCACCATGACTGGTCATGTGGTTAGAGGCACCTGAATCAACATACCAAACATCATTGCAAGCTGCAGCATCTCCTGACATGGAGTTAACCATATGCTGCATCACAAAAAGGTGCTCATTTCTGTCGTCACCATGCCCACTTGATGATGCATAGTTGCTTTGCTGCAACTTCCCACTTTTGATGTCATTCTGCTTTTTATAGCATGTATTCTCCTTGTGTCCAGGCTTTCCACAATAATAGCATTCTGTGTTGCTATTTACTTGCTGGTTCCTTTGCCATGAACCACGGCCTCTTTGGCTCCCCCTGCCTCTAGAACTACCACGTCCTCCTCCATAGGACTGGTTTTCCTGTTGTTGCTGTTGGTTCTGATTTCCTGCACGGCCACCAAAACGGCCTCTTCCTCTACCCCTGCCTCTACCTGTATTCGAGTAGAAAGCAGTCTCTTGAGAAGTTGAGGTGGCTGAACCACCATTCCTTTGCTCTTCACTCAGCAAGAGAGCAATAAGTTCCTGAAAATCAGGAAATGTTTCACGGACTCCAATGGATGTCCGAAACTGTGCATAATCTTTCCCAAGACCATTCAAGGTCACGGACACCAAGTCCTCATCATCAACAGGTGCTCCAATGGAGGCAAGAGAATCTGCAAGGCCTTTCACTTTCAAGGAATACTCATTTATATTCAGATTTTTCCTTTGCACATTGTGCAACTCCTGCTTTAGCTGCATCTTTCGTGCTTTGGTATTTGTGCTATACAGCTTCACCAATGTATCCCATGCCTCCTTAGGCATCTCTACATCCTGTATATGCACAATCATAGAATCTGAAATGCTAACAGATAGCCAATACAAGCATTTTCTGGCTTTTTCATGCCATTCTTTAAAGGCCTTCAATTCAGCTGGAGTGGGAGCAGCACCCAAAACTGGTTCTGCAGTTTCACCATTGATGTACTCCCAAACTCCCTTTCCCATAAGGAAGTTTGTCATCCTGAACTTCCATGCTTGGAAGTTGTTCTTATCAAGCTTCTCACTGACAATGGTAGACAGATTCTCAGACATTTTACAAATCACGAATTGCAACAGCAACCTGTAAACACAGCAAATGCCTCACAAGGGCAAATAGCAAAACTTCTGCAAAAAACCTCACAGGGGCAGATCTGCAACACCGCGAAGGGCCTCTCAATCTGAAACAGTGCACTCCTGCACTTCTGGCTATGCTACCTGCAGAGATTTGCTCCCAAACTCGAAATAGGAAAGCAACACTGGTCCTCTTACTAGGACACCACAAACTTGGCTTGCTTTCTTGAGCTCCTTACCACGAACAAGGCTCTGATACCATGTAAAGAATAAGGGAGAGAGATAGGAGACTCAAGTTCAGCTTTCTTCACAACACACAAAAGAGAGAGGACATAAGATTGGAGGGTGAAGCCTTTCTTCACTTTTGCACACAACAACAATACAATAGAAGAGGGAAATACCCTATATGTCAAACCCTAGAATACGTGGTTCATATGTGAACCCAAACCAAAAACATACGTGGTAGTCTAACTACACCACGAGTATAACTAACATAGGCGGTGACATAAATGATAGTCATCCAGGAGATATATCGGGGGTAGAGCTTGATATCTCAACAAAATGCAGGCATTTAAAGGATGGCATGAGAGAGCCAAAAAATTTATGTACTAGCTGTCTATTAGTATTTCAGGTTCTATGATTGTGCATATTCAAGATGCAAGTATGCCAAAGGAGGCACGGGATACTTTGGCAAGGATGCGTCAATTTTACGAGCAAAAACCTATGAGCAGGTTTATCCGAGCGTGTTTTTCAAGAGATTTTTAAAAATGTTTTTCTTTAGGAAACATGGTTTTTATGCTTTTATTTTCACTAGAACTAGATCCCTTTATCATAAAAATATACAGACTAGTCACTCATTCATTTTTACACAACAGAACTTTCTTATTTAAAGACATCCCTTTGTACCCCTGTTATTACCTTAAAAAAGTGTTGATTCCTTTAAGAAACATTCCTCATAATCACTCTCAATGTAATAATACTATACATATATAATTACTTATTAACACATTTATATCATATGGCAATATCTTTTTAGTGTTTTTATAGCATATTTATGGACATGTTTCTAAAGAAGTTTAAATTACTATAAATAAGTATTAACTTGGGCTTATATATTACTCTCATAAAATACATGTAATATTTAATACTATATATGAAAGATTTTCCAAAATATAACTCCATAGTTGTGTTCAAATGGGGTGTTCCGATCAATTTGAGTGGCTGAATGACTATATTTGGACATTGGATATGAAAGTTATGTCACTTTTAAAAGTGCTGTCCAAGGTAGTTTCGCCAGTGAAACTACCTTGGGAGACTTGCTTCAAAGGGGTTTCGCTGGCGAAACTACCTGGATGGCTTGCTTCAATGAGTTTTCTTTGAAGAAACTCTTTCATGAAGATAGGTTGAGAGAGGGTTTTCAATGTCACCCCCTATTAAGTAAAAGTTGTAAGAAAGATCATAAGGGAATTTTCATAGAGAAGTCTACTCTACATGTGGGTTTCTTCAAAAGCCATCCCATTATGCTCTCACCATTCCTACAGATTCACCTAAAGATTTTTGTATAAAATAGGCATTGCTATAATACTTTGCATATTTCTAAGTGAAACGATGTTTTCTTCTGATCGATTTTTGCCATATTTATGCATAGTTGGAAGCTTTTTTTTTCCTTCGCTCGGACGCTCGGAAGATTTCGCTCAGAAAATGCTCGTCCCCCTTTGGCAAAAATGTATAGCACAAATACGCAAGCCAGGAAAATGTAGCTCAAGCAGGAGTTGCACAATGTGCAGAGAGAAAATATGAGCATCAATGACTACCACATGAAGGTGAAGAAAATTGCAGATGCACTTGCTTCCATTGGGTCGCCAGTGGAAGATGATGATTTAGTTTCTGTGACCTTGAATGGTCTAGGAAAGGATTATGCACAGTTTCGGACATCCATTGCCGTCCGTGAAAAATTTCTTGATTTTGAGGAGTTGTTTGCTCTTCTAATTTCTGAAGAGCAGAGAAATGGTGGTGCATCTTCTTCAGGAGGAACTTCAGAAGAAACTATCTTCTACTCAAATGCTGGAAGAGGTAGAGGCAGAGGTAGAGCAGGCCGATCTGGAGGCCATGGTAGAAATCAGAATATGCAGCAAACTCAAGAAAACCAGTCCTATGGAGGAGGACGTGGTAACTCTAGAGGCAGGGCGAGCCAAAGAGGTTGTGGTGGATGGTAGAGAGGCCAAAATGCAAATAGCAATGTTGAATGCTACTATTGTGGTAAAATGGGTCATATGGCTAAAGACTGCTATAAAAAGCAGAATGACATCATGAATGGAAAATTGCAGGAAGGGAATTATGCATCTTCTAGTAGACAGGGTGATGACAGAAATGAGCATCTGTTTATGGTATCTGTTTATGGTGCAGCACATGACCAATTCTGTGACAAGTGCAGAAGAAAGAAATGATGTGTGGTATGTTGACTTAGGTGCATCGAACCATATGACAGGTCATGCAGAATGGATGCAAGATGCAAGGAAAATGAAAAAACCAAGATTTGTGGAGACTGGTGATGATACTGCACATCCTATTGTGCAGATTGGTAAAATTCCTTTGTCTATGCAAGATGGGAAAAAGAAAAACCTGTCTGATGTATTTCATGTCCCGAATATCACCAAGAACCTGGTTTCTGTTGGTCAAATGGTTGAGCAAGGCTTGTAGGTTAGATTTCATCCTCATGGATGCTTTGTTGAGGATATGAAAAATAATGGTTGCTTGATAGCAAAAGGAAAGAAGAAGGGCAGGATGTTTACGTTGGATGTGGACATGCCTGAATTGAGTGCAACAATGTTTGCACATGGGACCAATGTAGCTACAGATATTGATATCTAGCATAAATGCATTGGTCATGTTAATGTACAGCGATTTAAATCAATGCAAACCAAAAATATTGTTGCAGGATAGCCTAAATTCAAGGTTGCAGAAATGCATAAGGTATGTGAAGCCTGTCAATTTGGAAAACAGGCAAGGAAACCATTTCCTAGACATGTTCAAGAGAGTAAGAAGCCATTGGAATTAATCCACTCTGATGTGTGGACTACTAAAGCTGCATCTATTGGAGGCTGTCATTATTTTGTCACTTTTATTTATGACTACAGCAGAAAAGTTTGGGTGTATTTTATGAAAAAGAAAAGTGAAGTGTTTGGGCATTTCAAAGCTTTTAAAGCTATGGTTGAAAAAGAAACAGGCCTGCAAATAAAATGCCTAAGATCAGATGGAGGAGGAGAGTACCTCTCAAATGAGTTTGCAAGGTTCCTATAGGAGCATGGCATAAAGCAGCAATATTCATGCAGTCATACCCCATAGCAAAATGGACTTGCAAAAAAAGGAAAAACAGGCATATTGGAGAGGTATCTCAGGCCATGCTAAATAAAAAAGACCTACCAGATTATTACTGGGTTGAAGAAGTTGCTACAGCACTTTACATAATGAACAGGACTCCCACTGCAGCAATACATGGCATGATGCCAGAGGAGATGTATACTGGTAGGAAACCAGATATTTCTCATTTGAAAATGTTTGGTTGCATTGCCTATGTTCATGTGCCACATGAGTTGAGGTCCAAGTTGGATCCAAAAGCTGAGAAGTGCATCTTTATTGGTTATTCTCTCCAGCAGAAAGGGTATAGATGCTATAACCCTTCTACTCGTAAGTTTACAGTGAGCAGAGATGTTGTTTTTTATGAGATGAGCAACTGGTATAAACTAGTAAATGTGATTGATGATGTAGATGCACAAAATGGTAATGTTGCACAAAATTCATAGCAGCAATCACAAAATATTAAAGGACCTGTAGTGTCCTCTAGCAGTGGTTCACATACTTCGCCATGGACAGGTAAATTGAGATCAGGAGAATCTCCTCAAAGCAATGCAGATAGTGCTATGCAGGTATCACGAAAAGGAAAAGAGAAGGTAGATCAGCCCATGTTTGATGTGAATGCAGGTCACTCTTATGTGGATGGTGAATCCAGTGGCTAGGAAGACCAAGGATGTTCTGAGAGCACCTGGAAGTGAGCCTATTTTGTGTAGGTCTACCAGAGCTAGGTATCCTGTGGATAGGCTGAAATATGATCGATTTACAGCCATTCACTATGCCTATATGGTCAAAGTGATACAAGAATTAGAACCCACTTCTTTTGAGCAAGCCATGGGAAAAGAAAAATGGGAGAAAGCCATGGATGAAGAAATGGATGCCTTGGAAGCAAATCCTACATGGGAATTGGTTCCTTTGCCTAAAGACAAGAATGCAATTGGCTGTAAGTGGGTTTATAATGTGAAGCACAATGCAGATGGTTCTGTGAATAGATACAAGGCAAGATTAGTTGTCAAGGGGTATGCACAGACATATGGCATTGATTACGAAGAAACATTCAGTCCAGTTGCAAGGATGGCAACCATAAGAGCAGTCATTGCTATGGCTACATCAAAGGGATGGTCTTTACATCAGATGGATGTAAAGAATGCCTTCTTGCATGGTGATTTGCAAGAAGAGGTCTTTATGGTGCAGCCACCAAGGTTATGTTCATGCTGTTCATCTTGAGTTTGTTTGCAGGTTGAAGAAAGCCTTGTATGGCTTGAAGTAAGCACCTAGAGCATGGTCTGACAAGATAGGACAGTATCTTGTCACTATTGGCTTTCAGATTTCCAAGGCAGATTTCTCACTTTATGTGAGAAAAACAGAGAAAGGTATTATGCTACTTGTCATTTATGTTGATGATTTGATCATCACAGGTGATAGTGATGAAGATATCCTTCATGTGAAAATGCTATTGAAGCAGAAGTTTAAGATGAAGGATTTGGGAGAGCTACGTTATTTCTTGGGCATTGAGGTGATTAGATCACCAAGTGGGATACAGCTCTTGCAGAGGCAGTATGGATTGGAAATGTTGTCCAAATATGGGATGACAGGCTGTAAGCCTATTTCAGTTCCTTTGGAGTAGAATGTGAATCTAAGCGCAGATGCAGGTGAGCTTCTGCAAGACCCTACTATGTACAGACGCATAGTAGGAAGTTTGATTTATATGACTATTACCAGGCCAGATTTGAGCTATGCTGTTGGATTGGTTAGTCAGTTTATGCAGGCTCCAAGGAAACCGCATTTGGATGTGGCTAGACGCATACTTAGGTATGTGAAGTCCACTTGCAGTAGTATGGACTATTTTATGAGACTGGGGTTCAGATACAGTTGCATGGATACACTGATGCTGATTGGGCTGGTAGTATTTCTGATAGACGATCTACCAGTGGATATGTGTTCTCTTTTGGGAGTGCTGCAGTCACTTAGAGTAGCAAGAAACAGCCTACAGTTGCCTTGTCGAGCATAGAGGCTAAGTACAGGGGTGCAGCAATGGCTACATGTAAGGTAGCTTGGTTGCATAAGCTACTTTATGATATGCATCAGTCTATAGATGGGCCAATTGTCATTTATTGTGATAACATGAGCAGTATACACTTGGCAAATAACCCAGTCTATCATGCTAGAACAAAGCACATTGAGGTGCATTATCACTATGTGCGAGAGAAGGTTTTACTAGGTCTTATTGATCTAGTTTATGTCAGCACAAAGGATCAGGTAGCTAACATATTCACGAAGGCATTGGGCGCAGAGAAGCTGCACAAGTTCAGAGACCTGCTTGGTGTGTGCAGGAATTGGGATTGAGCTCGAGGGGGAGTGTTGAGATATCAAGCTCCACTCGTGATATGCCAGGGTGACCATTGTGCATTTATGTCACTGCCTTGTTAGCTGCAGATGCGGTTGGTAGACCGCCCATGAATAATAGTTGGATGACAGCTATCCTTACGTACTCTAGTTCGTGGCTCAGTTAGTATGCCACCTTAGTTAGCTGAGTTTGGTTTGAGACCCACATATAGGGTTCTTCTATTTCTTTGTACTAGAGTTCTTTTAGCTTTCACAACTAAGAAGAGAAAAACTGTTTTCAGCCTCCACCTTTGTGTGTATTCCCCCATTGTGTATGTGAGAAAGCCGCAAGTGAGACTCCTTCCTTCTCTCCCACTATCTTCACAATCCTCCCATGTGAAGTGTCAGGGAAGTGTCAAAAGATATAAGAGATGGTGATTGTGGCAATATGAGGGGAAAACATGCATCTTTTTGCTAGCTCTAGCCATGATGGGTTTTGAGATTATCTTTGATGTAGTGATTAGTTTTTGGATTTGGATCGAAAATGGTGGCTATGAAAAAGTCATATTTTAGTTTTAAAACTTCCTTGATCCAGCCTTCCACCTTGTGATGTTACGTTTTGACTCTTGAGTATGCTTGGAGGCTGAGTGGTGCCACTAGGGCTGTATTGCATTCCATGCTTGTAATTACTAAAAGTCCATTTATGGTGATGTCATAGATAAGTCAGCCCTAAAAGTTTCATATTTAGTTTTCCTTTGTGGTGTACCCCTTTGGATAATGTTTGAGAAGTAATAAAGTTTCCCTTTTGTACAAGATTGAAAGGATAATTTTTTGGTAATCCTTTCAATGCTTGCTTGAATATTTCAATGAAAAGGTGTGGATGTTCCATGTAAGATAGTTGCTATTCTAAACTTATTTTATAGACATTATAAAACAAGTTGAGTTTGATTTTAGTATCAATTTTTTGTTATTGTGTATTCTTTCTTATTAAATGATTGAATATATCTTGCTTATTGAGAAAATTTTCTTAAATGTACATGCCCATTCTCCATGCTTGAATTGACTTTGTAGCTGCATATGATTGTAAAGTATAGTAGAATGTATTAAATTAGGTATGTGGTTTTCAAAGAATGGACTAAGAAATTCATAATTATGACCAACAACCAATACATTGAAATAAAAATAGCACTAAGGGAACCCTTATCAAAATAAATACAATTATTCATTTCATGATTATTGTACATAATTACATGGATAGCCTTGTAAGAAGAACCAAGTCCTAAGAGATATTTTATCCATTCATTTAGCCTAAAAGTTGTAGCTACTCATGGGTTTTAAGAACTCATGGGCCTACTATGGTTTTGCAAATTCCAAATTCTAAATCACTAAAGAGTTTATATAGGTGCATTGCATATGTGCAAAGACCCATGAATAATGAATTGAAAATATCAAAGTTTGTTCCAAGTGGAAACAAAGGAGGACCATAATCAATCTCAAACACTAGCCTCCACATTAGAGAAACAAATTGTCTAAATATAACCCTCTCAAGAAATGAAGAGATCCTTAGCTAGAGGTAAGGTATTGTCTCTAGTAAAGGTAACTTATTGTATCAAATGAAGAATTGATAGTCTTAAGGTTAGTTGTTACATATTTATCTACTTATTCATCTCTATTGGCCAACTAGATGATGATTTGAAGCTCATAATGCGTACACACATGCACATATATGTCTACATATGTCACATGCATCATATAACCTTTAGAGAGTATTTTGAAGGTAACTTTGTAATCTAGCACAATTGTAGTAGCCATTTGAGATCATGCAAGGGTGTCATGTTGGATCCTGTAAGCTTTATTTCTACACCAGTAGTGCTAAAGAGAATAGATATGGGTGATTGCCAAGGTACATAGGAAAATTTCACATAAGAAATGTAATATGAAAGTTAAACAGGTGGACATGTATGTCCAAATTCTTCTCAAAGAAAATCTATGTAACACTGCTTTATCTCTGGGTAGGTTTGATAGATCCTAAAACCTACGATGGTATGTCAAAAAGAAATTGCAAGCTGGTAGTATCTAGTCAAAATGATTATATCCAAAATGTAACCAAGAATGCAATGCTTTCTTATGTGTAGGATATCTAGGAGTTATCAAATGTACGATCAACATTTTTTATTTTAGTTGTTTAAAATTATACTAAAGTAAGAAGCGTCTTGTTTCTCTAGTTTGTATTGATATTAAAGATTTTTCCTTCTTTACTAAAAGATAATAGTGGTTTTTTAATGGAAATATTGACAGCATTTGTGGACAAAAGGCCATTTTTCTAAGAGTAGAAACACTGATAAAATTGGTAGTTTTGGGGTCGGCGGTCTCAATGTGCTGGTATAACCATGGCTATATAAAAAAATGGTAGGTTCTTTTTTCATTTGTATTGGCATCACAATATGCCATCGATCCTTCTATTCGTATATGCATTGGTATTCTATCGGTGTATATGCATATATTGATGGTAATTCTAATGAAAATATCCACAAAAATATACTTAAGGGCCATTCACTTTAAAAGAAAGGGTGAATAGTTGAGGCGTGTCGACATTGGCAAAATGGTGCTCTCTTGACCCTAGGAAATATGATCTTTAGGGCCATTCACTTTAAAAGAAAGTGAGTGGTTAAAACTTGAGGTGTGTCGACATTGGCAAAATGGTGCTCTCTTGATGACGAGACCATATGACATTCATTTTAAAAGAATGGGTGAGTGGTTGATGCATGTCAACATTGGCAAGATGGTACTGTCTTGACCCTAGGGAATATGATCTTTAGGGTCATTCACTTTAAAAGAAAGTGAGTGGTCAAAACTTGAGGTGTGTTGACATTGGCAAAATGGCACTCTCTTGACCACAAGACCATATGACACTTAGGGCCCTTCACTTAAAAAGAATGGGTGAGTGGTTGAGGCATGTCAACACTGGCAAAATGGTACTATCTTGACCCTAGGAAATATGATCTTTAGGGCCATTCACTTTAAAAGAAAGTGAGTGGTTGAAACTTGAGGCATGTCGACATTGGCAAAATGGTGCTCTCTTGACCATAGGACCATATGACCCTTAGGGCCCTTCACTTTAAAAGAATGGGTGAGTGGTTGAGGCATGTCAACATTGGCAAAATGGTACTGTCTTGACCCTAAGAAATATGATCTTTAGGGCCATTTGCTTTAAAAGAAAGGTTGAAACTTGAGATGTGTGGACACTGGCAAAATGGTGCTTTCTTAACCATAGGACCATATGACTTCAATGCGCATGCCGAGGGACCCTACCACGAAGCTCTATCGCAGGAGGGCCACGTCCTTCGTTGTGCCTGGATGGGAGTGCATTGTGACACAAACCTCAGTGTCGACGAGCTCTCTCTCCGCGGCTGGGGTTTAGTTATGTACAACCGTTCTTTTGTGCTGCTGTTGGCCTCTTTGAAAAGCCTCAAGACATTAGATCTCTCGTCGAACCCTCTGCGCACTGAAATCCCTCCGGAGATAGCCAATTTGACTGGCCTCACCTTGCTAGATCTTTCAGCCGGCAGCATACCATCCACACTCCGCAATCTCACCAACTTGCAGTTCCTACGTCTTTCGGGCAATCAACTGACTGGCCCGATTCCTCAGCTGCACAATTTGACCAACCTTGTGAGCTTAGAACTCTCCAGCAATCGATTTTTTGGCCCCGGTTCCCAGTCTGTAGGGTCTCAACAAGCTCATCTCCATCCATCTTGAAAATAACAATCTTACTGGGTTTGCCGGGTCTCAATTTCCGAGTTTGGCGAGTCTCTTCGAGCTTAGAATAAGAAACAATCAACTAGAGGGACGGATACCGTCCGGGTTTCAATTGGGCATCTGCCAAATCTTCGATCGCTGGACCTGTCATCCAATCGCTTGGTGGGCGAG
Source organism: Dipteris shenzhenensis (assembly GCF_047967505.1). NCBI lineage: Eukaryota > Viridiplantae > Streptophyta > Polypodiopsida > Gleicheniales > Dipteridaceae > Dipteris > Dipteris shenzhenensis. The sequence goes on along the minus strand of NC_141614.1, from coordinate 32,385,024 downwards.
ATCCCGTCGGAGATTTGGTCGAATACTACTTCTTATGCTTTTCCCACTGTAGATTTGTCTGGAAATCTGCTCAGTGGCAGCATTCCTGCCGCACTACTGCAGCCTGGGAGCCTGTGGGGTTATCTGAATCTTTCGAATAATCTCCTAGTCAGAAGGCTTCCAGAGGACAGCCTTAATTTCTCAGTTTTTGGCCTCGACCTGAGCCACAACCAGTTGGAAGGCCCCCTGCCTACTAGGTTTGCTGCAAATTCCAGCATCGGGCAGCTGTGGGTTCAAAACAACCATCTCTCCGGCGATATCCTACTGGACATCTGTTTCGCAGGCGCGACAGACATTCGACTCGCAGGCAATATGTTTAGTGGTGACATTGACATGCCGGTTTTTGATTTTTGTGCCTTTGAGCCTAGACCTTAGTTACAACCCTCTCAGCATGACAAGCACAGCGAAATACCCCAATCCTTTGCAACTTCTTCTCCAAAACATTAGGATCTGCTCCTGGTGGGCAACAATGTGACAGGCCTCACCCTACCTAGGAGACTCAACCTGACATATTTTCACTACCTGGAAGTCCTGGATCCTGAGCGACACCAATCTGGAGGGAGAATTGCCACCTGACCTCTTCACCTCCATGTCCTTGCCTTCCTTGTCCTTCTTAAATTTATCCCACAATCGACTGAGCGGGCAAGTTCCTGCTAGCTTCAAGGGTCTACTAAACTTGACATATCTCGATGTCTCTTACAACAGTCTCTCCGGGCCTCTTCCTGCTTCGCTACCCCCCAATCTATGGAATCTCGACTCCTTTTCTCACAATCATGGACTTTGTGGTGGCCCTCTTAAGTCTTGTCCCCCCATTAGGCATATACGATTGAGGCTACTCTTGTCAGTTGTTGTTGCATCTCTCTTCGTATCTGTTGGGAGCTGTTTACTCCTTGGATGGCAATGGAGCGTGCATTCGAGAAAGCATCAGCAAGATGTGGACTTGATACAAACACTCATGAACAAAGACGCCGCCACATTGATGCCTCTTCGGGAGCTTCAAAAAGCCACGGTCAACTTCGCTGAGAGTTGCCAGATAGGAGTGGGAGGCTTTGGAACGGTCTACAGAGGTAAACTCAGCGATGGAACGGTAGTGGCCGTTAAAAAGAGCAAGCGCACAGGATCACCACAAGACAAACAACAGTTTCTAAACAAGGTAAGGATCCTTTCACAAGTAAATCATCGGCACCGTGTAAAGGTCTTGGGATGTTGCTTAGAGAACAAGGTTGCATTGCTTGTCTTTGAATTCATCTCGAATGGCACACTTCTAGAGCATCTTCAAGCGAAGAAGGGGCAAGCCACATTGAGTTGGAGGCAGCGCCTTCGCATTGCTCTTCAAACAGCAGATGCTCTGGCCTATCTTCATTCGGCAGCCAATCCTCCAATCTACCATTGGGATGTTAAATCTACAAACATTCTCCTAGATGAAGGCCTAAATGTTAAGGTAGCAGATTTTGGAATCTCCAAGCTGGCTCCTCTAGGGGCTACTCACATCTCAACTGCGGCCATCCAGGGCACTATCAGATACATTGATCCTGAATATTACACTAGCTTCCAAATCAATGACAAAAGCGATGTTTACAGCTTTGGCATTGTGCTTTTAGAGCTCATCTGTGCCCAACCTACCGTCGATTTTAGTAGAAGTTACGAGGATGCTAGCCTTCGGAACATGGCAGTACCCTACATCAACAATGGGGATTTACAGGGGCTACTTGATCCAGTTCTTGTGGAGGCTTACAATTTTGAAGTTGTGAAGGAATCAATTTTGAGTATGGGGAGGTTGGCAGTAAGGTGCTTAGCAACGTGGGCAAGGGAGAGACCCACTATGAAGGAGGTGTGGAGAGAGTTACAAAGATTGTGGCTAGAGGCAGATGTCAACTCTGATGATGTGGGCTACATGCATTTAGAAATGTTACAAGGGGAGGATGAGAGTCTTCAAGACAACAGGTGTTTGCTTTGGGATACTTCCTTGAGCGATCCAAGCATAACAACAAGAGGACACTCGGGCATTCATGCCATTGAGATGGCAGACCTTCGTGAATTGAGTATGGCTCTTGCAAGCTCTCATGGAGCTCCACGAGGGATGAGTTGCCCTTCATGCTTCAGATTATGTGAAACTACTTGATGAAACTCCTCAGTATCTCACTCAAAAGTTGACGCATGCAGCTTTCAAGTCTTCAAGGGAGAAGCTCATCGGCATCATGTTCATCGTCTCCTATGCTATAGTCTAGATCTCACATCCTCTTCATTTTGTGCAATGTAGACTAGTGGGTGCGCCAAGCATACTTCCTCAAGATTCATGTCTAATGTAAGGGCCCTTGTTACTTCAGATGACAATATATATACATATATAGCTTTTAATATATTATATTTATATGAATTTTCTCGATATCAAGAGAAACCTCATTATATTTTGTGGACCCTTGTTGAAATCTAAGATTGTAGTAGGGGCATCTTTTTTAATTTTGTGTCTACCCCCCTTGATGCTTCATTACTAGCTTACTGTTACTTTGTATTTATGGATGTTCATAGTTGTATTGTATTGTTTCCCTTAACTTGAACGAGTGCCTTGTGAGTTCGCTATTGCCCATTGGCCATGGCTTGAAATGTTCACTAAAAGGGAGGGATGCTATTCTTTTCTCTACTCATCACGGTGTGCGTAAAACTCCACCTAATGTTTTGTATGTGCCAATTGTTGCAAAGAAGTTGCTTTCAATCTCTACTAGTAATAACATAAAGGTGGAGTTTGATGATGAGTAGGTTTTATTGAGAAATAGACAAAGAAATGTCATTGTCGCTTGAGGGATCAAGGATAGTATTCTATCTCAGATAGTGCATTCTTTTCTCTTATTCAAAATTCATTGAGTATGTTGTGGCATAAGCATTAAGGGAATGTACCACCCACCACATTAGTGGAGCTGCATCAAAAGAATAAGCTGACAAGACTTTCCAAGCTTTCCCCACATTCTTCTATTGGCACAACTTACCTCGAGGGTAAGAAATGACAAGAGCCCTTTCCATAAAGCTATAAATAAAGATGACACCCTTAGAGCTAGTTCACTTTGACTTGTGTGGGCATATGTCCACAACATCCTTTGGTAGCTATCTATATTTTCTTACCTTTTTGTTGAGCAGCCTCTAGGCTTTGAGATTAAGGAGGAACACATGGTGTGCAAGTGAAGAAGCTCTTGTATGGTTGAAGTAGGTCCCTAAGCTTGGTGTCATAGGATTAATAAGCTATTCACTACTATTGGACTCACTTGAATTTCTTGTGATGTCAACCTCTACACACTAGTACAAGATGATCTTATCATGCTCATTGTATTCTATGTTGATGACTTTATCATCTCTAGCAATGATCATCGTCTGATAAGATATCATGCTCATTGTATTCTATGTTGATGACTTTATCATCTCTAGCAATGATCATCGTCTGATAAGAGATACACAAATCATGCTTCAAAGTGAATTTGAGATATTTTAAAAATGTTAAAATAACAACATGCACAAATATATTTAGACATAAGTAAGCCAAGTTACGATTAAAAAATACATCTTTAAAATATTAAAATGATAATATATACCAAAATCATACACCAATTAAAAGTATTATTAAATGATGCGAATGATTAATACTCTTCTTCCAACCTCTTTTTGGTAAATTATTAAAATAATATTATTGATATAAATAATAAAAATTAAGAAATATAAATGAATAAATATTTAAATAAGAATGAGGCATGCATTAGGCATGAATATAAGAGAAGCAATATATATATATATAATATATTTATTTATTTATTTATATTATCCAACATTCTTTGGACTTTCTATCCCTTGGCATAGGATTTAGTAATTTTATGCCATCTTTGGGAAAGGAAGAATCTTGAATCTTTCTTTATGATCGATCATCAACACATTTAAACTCTTCCAAAGCACTTTTGCCACATCATTTCATGCTTGGCTAATCCATGAGCCAATTTAATAATAACATCTAGGTATCATCGTCTATTTAATAATTCTTAATTTCCTATTTATATTATATTGATTGTCATGGTGAAGTTTGGAATATATGAAGCATGTGAAGAGTTCCCATCACCTTTACTACAAGGCATATTTATGAATTAATCTTATACAATATATTGATATTTGGATGATCATGATATAAACATTTTTAAATTTTTTTATAAAATAAATATTGTGGCTTTTTTATCAATTGTCCATCATTTGGTTTTCATTCCTAAGTTCCATTTCAACCACATGCATGCAAGGAAATGAATTTTCTTGAATGGTCTTTAATGCATATATATGAGTTATAATGATGCAATATTGTGTTGGTTTTATTGTGAAAATTGTTATTTCTTGTGTTGAATTTGAAGTTGACTTTATTTCATCTCATCCTCATCGAGATTGTGAAATTCTTTAAAAAATTTAGCACTAAATCCACCAAACCTTGATTTTTGGTACTAAATTGAGAAATTTTTTGAATTCTTACAATATTTTTTACACAATCCTAAATTTCATGCCATAATTTTTAAAAATTATAAGATTTGAACAAGAGGTTTTGTTGCACGCAAATTGGCTCTTCCCCCAAGTTGAACCTATTGTGAGAACAATATGTTGGGGTGCAACATAAACCCTTGCTCAAATCAAGAAATTTTTTTTCATTCGAGAAAGTGGTTTTATTACTCCTCATCATAGGTTGGTGGATCTAATATCTATTTCATGTAACCTATGGCTGAAGCAACACCTTGAAGTGAAACACACCCTATTTTGCTAAATAGAATGGGTGCCCCATCCGTGCCCCAGATATTGACTTGAAGGGTTGTAAAGCTCCTCAAGCTACCTCTTAAGCTCCAAGTTCTCCTCCTATGTTTACCTGTAAGGTGTCTTTGCTAGTAAGTACACCTCTACCTTGTGATTAATCTCATGCTTCAGAGTCAACATGCTCAACAGTGCCTTTGACATGAATACATGAAAGCACCTCAAATTCGGGTAGGTATAGAGGGATAGGTTAAATATTTAACCACTCTTTCATCTTCAGTAGCTCCCACACAATGGCAATCAAGGTTTTTCCCACCCTCTAGGATGCACACTGCAGCTATAACATTATCAACAACAATAGTTGCAAGACCTATGTGTTTGTTGTTCTTTAAACAATTTACCATTTATCATCTTCCATGGTTGACAAAGAGGAGCTACTCCACTTTTGGGTCAACAAGGGCATTGTTACCCTATAGCCAAGTTTTCCCCACATGACGTCGAAGTCGTCCATGGATACAATGTTGAACTCCATGCTACTACATTATGCTATTGCACTCTCCCACAGTGATGGACACATGTTGTGCCTTGTGAGAACTACTTGGCCTAGTGCATTCATGACTTTCATGGTCCACCCCATGCTTGCTTTCACATTCAAGCCAAGCTCTCGAGCCCACTCTAGGGTCATGATATGATGTACATATGCCATGCCAAATGAGTCATAGCTTGGCCTAGTGCATTCACAACTTTCATGGTCCATCCTGTGCTTCCTCCCACATGAAAGTCAAGCTCCTTGATCTTCTTCTAGCTCATGAAGTTGTGGCTAGCTCCGATGTCAAACCATCATAGAGGTTGACCAACCATTTATCATCACAAGACCATACAAGATTCTTGGGGCCGTTTGAATCTCAATCATTGCTCTAAGCAATCAAAGTGGCATTCATGCTAAATCAAAATGGCATTTATGCTGAATCAAAATGGCATTTATGTTGAATCTTCTTCTCACCCCTCATTCGACTCGTGACCCAATGCTCGATATAGTGTGTGCATAATGCTTAGTAGGAAGATGTCCTCTATTTCTATCCATTAACTACTAGCTGCGCAAGACTTCCAGAGTGCTCGGGTTGTAGATCAAGATGTCAAGAATTAGAACATAGAGATTTCTATTGCGTAGGTGAAATCGTATGGAGATGGGTGATCGAGTGTATTAGTAAATACATGAGATGTAGAAATAGAATGTAATTTATAATTAGAAATCCAAACATGTTATTAGAGAATCCACATAGAATACAATAGTCATAGCTACAAACTCATAATGCATACTCCTTCTATTGCTCATCTTGGCTGAGGATCAACACTCTGTGAGAGCTACAAACACATACTCCTTCTAGTGCTCACTTTAGTTGAGGCTCAACACTCTCTAAAAGTAGTAAGACTCGACTCCTTCTAGTCTATACATATCCTAACATGATAAAACAAGATGACTTGAAATGAGAAACTAAGGGAGAAATCTTGTTCCAGCTTGGCCTCACCCTCTAAGTACCTAAAAACTCAAGCAATTGAGATATGCTACCTTCCTATCCTCGACCTTGGAATTCACTAGACTTCCTAAGTACCTACAGACTCAAGAAATTGAGATATGCTACCTTCCTATTCTAGACCTTGGAATTCACTACCTTCCTATTCTTCCTAAGTACCTACAAACTCAAGCAATTGAGATATGCTACCTTCCTATTCTAGACCTTGGAATTCACTAGACTCTTCCTCTTCACCCCACAATCTTCAATTTTAGGACCTAGTGTCGATGTATCCAAGAGTCCTCTATTTCTCCTGCTGGCATACATTTACTTGAGTTGACTAAACCCCATAACCTCCCATCATGGGCTTACTGTCACATTTTGCGAATGAAGGCCTCGAGTGGCTACAAAAATATGGTTGAGAGGAAGGAGAAAGGATAAGAAACTATCTTTTGCAAAATAATAGCACTTAGTATTACCCCTCAGGTATTCTAATATTATATAATAAATTGTTGGAGTTAATGCAAAAAATTCTCAATGAAGGCTTTAGCCATTTTGAGACTGAGCATGTTGCGCCTACCCAACACAACTAATAGAGGAAGAGTTAGATATATCTCTTGCCATCTTTAACTCCACTACACATCCTGATACATCACACTTGCCCCACCCCTCCACTAGGGATGTTTTTATGGAAGGTATACTTATATATTAATATACAATCTTAGCAAAAGTTTATCGTGCTAGTTTTTTTTGTTTCATAATAATGATAGAATATATTATACTTTTTCGTATTTTCTTTGGAATTTTGAATAGTAAGGTAAATATTGGGAAAACTTTAATTTTTTTCTCATAAAAGTTTCAAATCCTGGCAAATGTTTCAAACCTTTATTTTTATTTGGGCATACAAACTTTCAACATGACTATAAAACTTTCACCTCTTAACAAAACTAACATGAAAAAATCATCCATGTCCTCCACCAAATATTGACCGCCCACCTGCTTCTCCCCTCAATAGATATCTTAATTTTCCCAACCCCTCCACTCACTCCAAACCACCCACTTCTTCCACCTCCACATGGCCTTCTGCCTCATAGCCCTCCACAAGCACACATCTAGGGTCAATGGAGACCCTTGTACGACAAATAAATGATCAACCTGCACGAGGAAGTCCAAAAGATAAACTGGCTAGCCTCCTTCTCAGGTGAGCCTCTTCAACAGGAGCCACTTTTGATTGAGACAAACCACTTTCCAATAGAAGGGGAGAACCAGGTTGAAGACAATCCAATCAAAGACCCCAAGTGGTACTGTGTGCTGCACAAATGCATACCCTTTGAAGATATTATTAATCTCAGTCTATGGAAAGGCAAGCTGCAAAGTTTTGATTTAAAGGCTATAGACATGATGGAGGTCTGAAATCCTGACCACTTTTATCTACAAAAGTTTTTGACATTGGTAGGTTGCCAATAAGCTAGATACCAGATCGATATGCAGATCCCAAACCCTAAGCTGTGCTCCTTAATAACAACAATGCAAGAGTTCAACCGTATTGGAGGATTCCCTTTTTTGATTCATCACAAGTATAATGTAATGCAATGCATGTCGGGACCTCTGAATGCATCCCACCTATATGCCTCTCCGTCAAAGATGGAAGTGGAGCCTCTTCCAAAAGATGTAAGCAAGCGATCCAAATGTCATTTACAATTTTCCTTGCTTTCACTTTTTGAAGGTGGCTTCTACTGCATATGCCCTCACATCCCCATGTAAAATTTTATAGATACATATGCCGAAGTTCGAGTTCCTACAGTCGTGGCTTCGATACACTTTTTCAGGTTCTTGATTATTCTACTTTGAGATATGCCCCAAAGAGCTCCGATAGTAAAAAAGCAACATTTAAATAAATGTCATGAACTAGTCTTTGATCTAGATGGTGGTCCCTCCTATAGGAAAATGGCATGTGTGTACCTCCGCGTATGTGCCTATCACATCAGAATATTTGAGGAAATGCATAACACACATTTCTAGTAGCCCCATTTTCCATTTTGCTGGATCTTGCAATGACTCCTCTACTGCCATTCAATTGTCCAAGCATCTTTTGGATTCCTCACACACTCTTAATCTAGGGATGGATCAATAGCAGGAAGGGGGCCATGTTACCTGCTTGGGTTAACATTGTTACATTTTGTGCCCTCTTATGAACTCTTGTAAATAAGTGCAATGCACTCGTGAATGTTGTTAAAAGTCACCTTGGAATCGTAGTGGCCCACGAGAATCATAAATACTAGGAACAAAAGAGTAGAAAAGATAGAAAGGGAGGAAAGCATAGGGTCGCCCCTCCCCTCAAAAGGTGACGTGTATAAAAGGCCAAAAGTTTGACTTTGTTCTTCCATTGTTGGATGTAAGTTTGAGAAATAGAAGCTCTCTCTCTTTCCAAGAGTCGTGTCTTGTGTTTCTCTTGCTTCTTACATTTTGTGAATGCCTCTCACCCCCTTCTGCCCTAATGCCTCTTGCTTCCCATCTCCTCTCCCTCTTCCTCTCTTTTCTCCCCTCTCTTCTCCCCCTTCTTCTTATGAGGTTTCACACTTGCAACAACTCCGAAAGCCATTTGAGTGACACTTATGGACCGTGTATGCTTGCATAGCTCAAGGAGTAGCTTGGAGTAGGAGGTTCCATTGGCACACCTCCAAGATCCCACAACAAGTGAGTCACCACCGAGACTATATTGGAGTTCTAGCTTTTAGATTGTAACTCTGTGAGAGTGTAGCTCATCAAATTTCTCCTTATACTTAATACTTATGGTAGACCAAGGTATAAGAACCCTTAAGATTATTCGTTTGTAAGGTGACCTTTTCTTGTTGGGGAATGTCCTCAATGGTACTTGACCATGGATTAGACTTGGGCTTGAGCAGTGGTTGCCTGTAAATTGGTGGCAAGTTCTTCTTTGAGTAGAAGGCATTTCCTTATAAATTGAATGATGTATTCTATCATAGTAGGTGCTGGAAAGAAAGAGTTTAGCTTCTCAAAAAGATTCCCTAGACCCTTTAACTGCAAGAAGTTGCATGCATCAACGAATAATTGTGAAAAGAGTGGGAGAGAAGGAAGGAGTCTCACTTGCAGCTTTCTCACATACACAATGGCGGAATACACACAAAGGTGGAGGCTGAAAATAGTTTTCCTCTTCTTAGTTGTAAAAGCCAAAAGAACTCTCTAAGTACAAAAGGAATAGGTGAACCCTATATGTGGGTCTCAAACCAAACTCAGCTAACTAAGGTGTCATACTAATTGAGCCACTAACTGGAGTATATAAAGATAGCTGTCATCCAGCTATTATTCATGGGTGGTGTACCAACTGCATTTGCAGCTAATAAGTCGGTGACATAAATGCACAATGGTCACCCTGGCATATCACGAGTGAAGCTTGATATCTCAACACTCCCCCTCAAGCTCAATCCCAATTCTTGCACACCAAGTAGGTCTCTGAAGTTGCACAACTTGTTTGCGCCCAATGCCTTCGTGAATATATCAGCTACTTGATCCTCTATGCTAACATAAACTAGATCAATAAAACCTACTAGATCCTTCTCCCGCACATAGTGATAATGCACCTCAATGTGCTTTGTTCTAGCATGATAGACTGGGTTATTTGCCAAGTGTATACTGCTCATGTTGTCACAATAAATGGCAACTGGCCCATCTGTAGACTAATGCATATCATAAACTAGCTTATGCAACCAAGCTGCCTCACATGCAGCCATTGCTGCACCCCTATACTTAGCCTCTGTGCTCGACAAGGCAACTGTAGACTGTTTCTTGCTACTCCAAGTGACTGCATCACTCCCAAAAGAGAACACATATCCATTGGTAGATTGTCTATCAAAAATACTACCAGCCCAATCAGCATTAGTGTATCCATGCAACTGTATTTGAACCCCATTCTCATAAAATAGTCCATATTGCAATGTGGACTTCACATATCTCAGTATGCGTCTAGCCGCATCCAAATGCGGTTTCCTTGGAGACTGCATAAACTGACTTACCAACCTAACAGCATAGCTTAGGTAATAGTCATATAAATCAAACTTCCTAACATGCGTCTGTACATAGTAGGGTCTTCCAGAAGCTCACCTGCATCTGCGCTCAGCTTCACATTCTGCTCAAAGGAACTGAAATAGGCTTACAGCCTGTCATCCCATATTTGGACAGCATGTCCAATCCATATTGCCTCTACAAGAGCCATATCCCACTTGTGAATCTAATCACCTTAATGCCCAAGAAGTAACGCAGCTCTCCCAAATCCTACATCTCAAACTTTTGCTTCAATAGCATTTTCACATGAAGGATATTTTCATCACTATCACCTATGATGAATGACAAGTAGCAAAATGCCTTTCTCCATTTTTCTCACATAAAGTGAGAAATCTGTCTTGGAAATCTGAAAGCCAATAGTGACAAGATACTGTCCTATCTTGTTAGACCATGCTCTAGGTACTTGCTTCATGCCATACAAGGCTTTCTTCAACCTGAAAACAAACTCAGGATGAACAGAATGAACATAACCTGGTGCTTGCTCCATATAGACCTCTTCTTGCAAATCACCATGCAAGAAAGCATTCTTTACATCCATCTGATGTAAAGACCATCCCTTTGATGTAGCCGTAGCAATGACTGCTCTTACGATTGCCATCCTTGCAACCGGACTGGATGTTTCTTCATAATCAATGCCATATGTCTATGCATACCCCTTGACAACTAATCTTGCCTTATATCTATTCACAGAACCATCTGCGTTGTGCTTCACCTTATAAACCCACTTCCAGCCAATTGCATTCTTGTCTTTAGGCAAAGGCACCAATTCCCATGTAGCATTGGCTTCCAAGGCATCCATTTCTTCATCCATGGCTTTCTCCCATTTTTCTTTTCCCATGGCTTGCTCAAAAGAAGTGGGTTTTGGTTCATGTATCACTTTGACCATATAGGCATAGTGAATGGCTGTAAATCCATCATATTTCAACCTATCCACAGGATACCTAGCTTTGGTAGACCTCTGCAAAATAGGCTCATACCAGGTGCTCTCAAAACATTCCTTGTCTTCCTTACTCCAGGTGTAACAATAGAAGGAATACCCAACTCATCATCAAGGCTCTGTTTTGAGCCACTGGATTCACCGTCCACATAAGGGTGACCTACATTCACATCAACCATGGGCTAATCTACTTTCTCTTTTCCTTTTCTTGATACTTGCATACCACTATCTGCAATGCTTTGAGGAGATCCTCTTGATCTCAATCTACCTGTCCTTGGCGAAGTATGTGAACCACTGCTAGAGGACACTACAGGTCCACTAATATTTTGTGATTGCTGTTGTGAATTCTCTGCAACATTACCATTTTGTGCATCTACATCATCAGTCACATTTATTGGTTTATACCACCTGCTCATCTCATCAAAAACAACATCTCTACTCAATGTAAACTTACAAGTAGAAGGGTTATAACATCTATACCCTTTCTGCTGTAGAGAATAACCAATAAAGATGCACTTCTCAGCTTTTGGATCCAACTTGGATCTCAACTCATTTGGCACATGAACATAGGCAATGCAACCAAAAACTTTCAAATGATAAATATCTGGTTTCTTACCAGTATACCTCTACTCTAGTGTCATGCCATGTATTGCTACAGTGGGAGTCCTGTTCATTATGTAGACTATTGTAGCAACTCCTTTAGCCCAATAATAATTTGGCAGGCCTTTTTTGTTGAGCATGGCATGAGATACCAAACTCTTTCACAACTAAATAACCAATAAAGATGCACTTCTCAGCTTTTGGATCCAACTTGGATCTGAACTCATTTGGCACATGAACATAGGCAATGCAACTAAAAAATTTTCAAATGAGAAATATCTGGTTTCCTACCATTATACCTCTCCTCTGGCGTCATGCCATGTATTGCTGCAATGGGAGCCCTGTTCATTATGTAGACTGTTGTAGAATCTGCTTCAACCCAATAATAATCTGGCAGGTCTTTTTTGTTGAGCATGGCACGAGATACCTCTCCAATATGCCTATTTTTCCTTTCTGCAAGTCCATTTTGTTGTGGGGTATGACTGCATGAATATTGCTGCTTTATGCCATGCTTCTGTAGGAACCTTGCAAACTCATTTGAGAGGTACTCTCCCCCTCCATCTGACCTTAGGCATTTTATTTGCAGTCCTGTTTCTTTTTCAACCATAGCTTTAAAAGCTTTGAAATGCCCAAACACTTCACTTTTCTTCTTCATAAAATACACCCAAAGTTTTTTGCTGTAGTTATCAATAGAAGTGACAAAATAATGACAGCCTCCAATAGATGCAGCTTTAGTAGTCCACACTTCAGAGTGGATTAATTGCAATGGCCTCTTACTCTCTTGAACATGTTTAGGAAATGGTTTCCTTGCTTGTTTTCCAAATTTACAGGCTTCACATACCTTATGCATTTCTGCAACCTTGAACTTAGGCAATCTTGCAATAATATTTTTGGGCCTGCATTGATTTAAGTCATTGTACATTAACATGACCAATGCGTTTTTGCCAGATATCAATATTCGCAACTACACCAGTCCCATGTGCAAACATTGCTGCACTCAATTCAGGCATGTCTGCATCCAACGTAAACATCCTGCCCTTCTTCTTCCCTTTTGCTATCAAGCGACCTTTATTTTTCATATCCTCAACAAAGCATCCATGAGGCTTAAATCTAACCTGCAAGCCCTACTCAACCATTTGACCAACAAAAACCAGGTTCTTGGTAATATTCAAGACATGAAATACATCAGACATGTATTTCTTTTTTCCATCCTACATAGACAATAGGATGTGTGATATCATCACCAGTCTCCACAAATCCTGGTCTTTCCATTTTCCTTGCATCCTACATCCATTCTGCATGACCTGTCATGTGGTTTAATGCACCTGAGTCCACATACCACAAATCATTGCTTTTTTCTGCACTTGTCATAGAATTGGTCATGTGCTACACCATAAACAAATGCTCATTTCTGTCATCACCCTGTCTAATAGAGGATGGATAATTGCCTTGCTACAATTTTCCAGTCATGATGTCATTCTGCATTTTATAGCAGTCTTTAACCATATGACCCATTTTACCATAGTACTACCATTCAACATTGCTGTTTGCATTTTGGCCTCTTTGCCATCCACCACGACCTCTTTGGCTCCCCCTGCCTCTAAAGTTACCACGTCCTCCTCCATAGGACTGATTTTCTTGAATTCGCTGCATATTCTAATGGCCTCTAGATCGACCTGCTCTACCTCTGCCTCTACCTCTTCCAGCATTTGAGTACAAGACAGTTTCTTTTGAAGTTCCTCCTTAAGAAGATGCACCACCATTTCTCTGCTCTTCAGAAATTAGAAGAGCAATCAACTCTCTAAAATCAGGAAAATTCTCACGGACGGCAATGGATGTCCGAAATTGTGCATAATCCTTTCCTAGACCATTCAAGGTCACAAAAACTAAATCATCATCTTCCACTGGCGACCCAATGGAAGCAAGTGCATATGCAATCTTCTTCACCTTCATGTGGTAGTCATTGATGCTCATATTTTCTCTCTGCATCTCATGCAACTCCTGCTTAAGCTGCATTTTCCTGGCTTGCATATTTGTGCTATATATTTTTGTCAAAGTATCCCACACCTCCTTTGGCATGCTTGCATCCTGAATATGCACAATCATAGAATCTGAAATAATGATAGACAGCCAGTATATAACTTTTGTGGCTCTCTCATGCCATCCTTTAAATTCCTACAACTCCTATTGATTGGGAACATTAGGAATAATTGGTTCTTGTTCAGCTCTAGTAATGAACTCCTAGTTGTGAAGATAGTGGGAGAGAGGGAAGTAATCTCACTTGCGGCTTTCTCACATACACAATGGGGGAATACACACAAAGGTGGAGGCTGAAAATAGTTTTCCTCTTCTTAGTTGTGAAAGCCAAAAAACCTCTAGTACAAAGAAATAGAAGAACCCTATATGTGGGTCTCAAACCAAACTCAACTAACTAAGGTGGCATACTAACTGAGCCACGAACTAGAGTAGATAAGGATAGCTATCATCCAGCTATTATTCGTGGGCGGTGTACCAACCGCATCTGCAGCTAACAAGTCAATGAAATAAATGCACAATGGTCACCCTGGCATATCGCGAGTGGAGCTCGATATCTCAACACCAGTAGCCTTTTCCCTTAAGGAAATTCGTGATTCTAAACTTCCATGCTTGGAAGTTGTTCTTGTCAATCTTTTCAATGACTATCTATGAAAGAGCATCAGACGCCATTACGAAACACTGCAAAAATATTCTGTCACTGCAAAAAACACGTCTACCTCACAAGGGCAAATCTGCAAAACTGACGAAAATGGTGTTTGACCACACAGTCACTTCCTAGTGATGATTTTGCATCAACAGGTAGTAAGAATGATTCTGTCACTCCCAATATCTCTGCACTCAGGCATACGATGCAATTTCTATGGCAACTTTTCACCGACCTGTAGAATAGTGGTCGCACAGCAAAAATAAGGCGCTTTTTTGAGTGCCTACAAAAAGTTTTCACCACCAAAATGGGCCTTGAAATGGCCTCGAATCAAAAAAATAAAGTCACACCAGGCTTTGCCCTCTCTTGCAGCATATACTACCCTCTCACCACACCATGAAGGGTGTCCCAATCTGAGACAGTGCACTCTTCCACTTTTTGGTTGTGCTACCTGTAGAGATTTGCTCCCAAACTCGAAAAAGGAAAGCAACACTGATCCACTTACCAAGACACCACGAACTTGGTTTGCTTTCTTGAGCTCCTTACCATGAAGCGAGCTCTGATACCATGTGAAGAGAGTGGGAGAGAAGGAAGGAGTGTCACTTGCAGCTTTCTCACATACACAATGGGGGAATACACACAAAGGTGGAGGCTAAAAATAGTTTTCCTCTTCTGTTGTAAAAGCCAAAAGAACTCTCTAAGTACAAAAGGAATAGGGAACCTTATATGTGGGTCTCAAACCAAACTCAGCTAACTAAGGTGGCATACTAACTGAGCCACTAACTGGAGTACATAAAGATAGATGTCATCCAGCTATTATTCATGGGCGGTGTACCAACTGCATTTGCAGCTAACAAGTCAATGACATAAATGCACAACGGTCACCTTGGCATATCATGAGTGGAGCTCGATATCTCAACAATAACATGGTGACCGTTGAGACTCATGGCCGTACAAGATGTATTGCTCCCTCTATTGTTAGCTCTTTGTTGGCTTGGGCATCAAGCTATTCTACGCTTGCATCCTACATAGGGTCCGTAGGTTCTGTGGCATGTCTCCTTGGCATGATGCATTATTTTATTCATCACAGTCACTGTCCAAAACCACCAGCCGTAGTAATTTTGGTGTTAACCTCTAGGTTGGTAATCTTGGATCCTGTCCTTCTTTAGGTTGGTGATTTGGGGAGGGCTATCAAGGTTTAAGGTTTGGGCTGTTTGGCTTGGTGTTGCTTTGTTGATGGCATTGTAGGACTTTTCCCCATTCTTAGTGAGTTGTATTTAGCATGGCATTTCACACATGAATTAAAACCTAGTCTGACAATGCCAATAATGCCATGTGGTAAGAGTACCATGTGCCAATAGTGCATGTTTCTTTTTCGAGTGGCTGATGCATTTTACTCTTTTTGTGATGAGGGTGCCGTGCATGTGGATCAAAGCAAGTATCTCTTAGGGCTTATATTTATGCAATTTATTGGTGGTACTCAAAACATGTGGGTGCTCTATGCATGAAGAGTGGGGTAGGAATTCCTCATATATGCTTAATTTACTAGGGACTTCATATTGCTACTAGGACTAAATCATCACCTCTGAGCCCTATGTTGAAATCATTTGATGCTACCTATATGTGCAAAGACATACATATGCTAGTGAGTGCTTGTCACACAATCTAATACTAGATATGGAATATTTGGGCTCTAAAATCCTTCCCAAATCTTCATTATTATTGGGGGTGGCTTGCATGTTGATGTAGTAGTGTGTCAATTAGCTCCCGTTGATTGTTCTAGTGAATTGGACTCTGTCTAGTGTTTCTAGTAGCATAGGTCCTATGGGATTCATCTTTTTAACTCTATAAGGTCCTTGACCTAGATATTTGAGTTTGCCCTTGTGGAATTTGGCATTGTATAGAAGAACTAGGCCACCTTCCTTAATCTCCTTATCTTTTAAGGTTTCTATCAAACCATGCCTTCCTTCTTCGTTTTTCTACTGTCATGGCATGGTAGGCAACTAAACTTGACTCTATTTGCTTTTCCAAGTGATAGAGTCCTTCCTTGAGTGACTCATGGTCTTCTATGCATTGTTGCACTGCTATGCATAGGCTTGGTATCACAAATTCTAGTGGGAACACTGCTTCAAGGCTATTACCAAATTGAAAAGGCAAAAATCATGTTCTAACCTTTAGTGTGGTTGAATATGCCTATAAGGCTGCATTAAGATTTTCTACCCAGTCAAATCTCTTAGGCTCCACTATTTTGGTGAGGACAATGCATAGTACCTTGATGGTGGACTCGGCTTGTCCATTGCCTTGGGGTTAGTAGGGTGTGCTTTTTCTATGGATAACCATCAAGTCGGCCAAAAGTTCTTGGATTACCTCATTGACAAAATATGTGCCTCTATTTGACACAATTTCAATGGAGCATATAGATTATGTAATAATATTTTCATACAAGAAATTTGCTATGCTTTTGGCATCTGACTTTCTCATTGGTTTAGCATTAGCCCACTTTGTAAAGTAGTCCATGGCTAGAATGATGTAGCATGCTTGTGTTCCCTTTGCGGCTAGATGTATGGGTCCCATGAAATCAATCCCCCATTTTTCAAATGGTTGTTGAGTAGTATAACTGTTGTTAGGGGGTTGAAATCCTTGTGCTAGGGTTTGATTGCTCTTTGGCATACATTACATTCTTTGACATAGTCATAAGCATCTACCCAAAGGGTTGGCCACCAATATTATATTAAGAGGATTTTTGTTGCTATTGCTTCCCCTTCAAAGTTTCCTCCTGATATGCCTTCATGATTTCATGAAGGCATATCAAGAGGACACTTTGATTGGCATGATTTCATGTGGCATAACACATCTTCTGAGAATCTTGTCATTGCCCATCTTGTGTAACTAACTTGCAAAAATTAGTTGGTAGGGGGCAGCTTTAATAATTTCCTTACCTCCACTGGTCTCAGTTCAGGGGGTGGTCTTCCTATCATTAAATAGCCAATGATGTTTGCACACCATTCAAGGAGAACATCACTTTGAAACAAAGCAGCATTTAGCAAGTCATTTTTTATTCCTTTTGGCTTTTCTCTTGTCATTAATCATGACATATGACCTGCAATGTAGTGCTGAGCTCCTTTCTTAACCACTATCTTGAAGTTGAATTCTTGGAGAAGTATAAGCCGTCGGTCAATTCACAAGATACAATAGGGCTTGATGATCCATATAAAATACAAAGTCAATGACCAATAAATAATCTCAAAATTTCTTCACACTATAAACCATTGGTAGGGCTTCTCTTTCAGTGGTAGTGTAATTGACCTCTGTGTCATTTAACTACCTGCTTGCAAAGTGGATTGGGAAGTCTTTATTATA
Organism: Dipteris shenzhenensis; assembly: GCF_047967505.1. Lineage (NCBI taxonomy): Eukaryota > Viridiplantae > Streptophyta > Polypodiopsida > Gleicheniales > Dipteridaceae > Dipteris > Dipteris shenzhenensis. The sequence continues at coordinate 32,367,050 of NC_141614.1, read as the reverse complement.
CTTGCCTGGTTGACATAGCACAATCCCTATTGCATATTTGGAACCATCTATATGCACATGGAATCTAATGTCCCAATTTGCAGCCATCAATATGGGACTTGTGATCCTTCTGTGATCACTCTCCACTTGAGGGTTTCAAATTATTGTTCGCATTCTTCTGTCCATATTAAATTCACCAGTAGCTTATAGAAAGGTCTTGAAATCATGGCATAACTAAGTATGGACCTTCTATAGTACCTAGCATGGCCCATTAATACTTGGACACCCTTAGCATTTTGTGGGGGGGAAAGCTCCATGATGATCCTGCATTTCTTTAGTACATCTTCATGGCATTTTAAGTGACCCTTTTTTCATGAGTGTATGCATAAGTCATTGAGGAATACTTGTAGGAACTTGTTGAAAAATTCCTTGAAGGTGGTGTACACGACCCTTTTAAAAGTGGATAGAGCATTGCATAAGCCAAATGGTGTGACTCTTTATGGAAAGATGCCCCACTCTGTAGCAAAGGATGTCTTTTCCTGATCCTAAAGTGTAATTTGTACTTGATTGTACTGGCTAAACCCATCCAAGAAGTTGTATACTTCTGACCTTGCTACCCATTCCAAAAATGTCTCTGGCAATGGTAGGGGGCAGCGATCTCTGATTGTGGCTACATTAACATTGTATGATTCCCCATATTCTCATCTTCTTGTTTTTCTTTGGGACACGATTGGTGCACCCAGTTGGTGTGCTCAATCCTATAAATGAAACCGGCATCCAATAAATTTTGTAGTTCTTCATAGACATGGGTGCCATACTTTGGATTTTTCCAATAGGGTCCACATACTTGGGACATAACTTAGGCTTGGATCCTTCTCTAATCAGTATGGTGTGTACTTCAACTTGAGGGGAGATCCCTTCTATGTCGTTATTGGATCAAGTCATGAAATACCTATATTCCATGAGCAACACTTTTAGTTTTTTTAATTCCTCTTTAGTGAGTTGCTTGCCGATGTACACAAGCCTTCCCTCTTCTCCTTCCAAGGCAAGATCCAATTTTTTGGTCTTGATTGGTCCCTCATAAACTAACATTTCCCCTAGTCCTTTTGTTTCCTTGATCTTTGATTCCCTGATTGGTCTAGGCATGGCTATTGTTGTGTTTCCCCTTGTATAATTTTTGAAATAGTTAGGTAATTACCTAAGGCTTTCATAGCATTGTGAGGTGCTAACTTGACTATTTGTGCTACTCCTTGCTATGGAGGAGTCTTGATCTATTGAATCGATACCCACTTGCTTTCCCATTTTGTGTGTACTATCTAGCTCAATCTTGATCCCATGTCAGGTTTCAACTTATGGAACTTCTAGTTTGGGAGATGGGCATTGGATTCTCAATGGGCATTTTGTTTTCAAAGAGTGGTTCTTATGTCTTGCATACACCCTCAAGGCCCTTTGGGTCCCATTGTAATTTTGGTGGTTCCTGCACTTAGGTGGGCTTGGTTAAGTATAATTCCACCACTCTATCTTGCTACCACTCTATCTTGCATCCTTTCAAACTCATTGAAGTGCTCCACCTTAGCCTTCTGGTGTTCCACACCCTCTTTCTTCTTCCTTGACCGTTTGCTATTTGTTTCTGCTGGAGGATCTAACTTGGGATATTCTATCCCCATTAATGCATGAAGGATTGCCAAGTTGTTATCAAAGATTTGACCTTTTATTGTAGCATTCTCTACTTCTATTTTAGATCCCAATCAAAATCTTCACTGTATCCTTCAATGATGGCCTCTTTGAGATCACTATCCCAATCTATATCTGCCATGAAGATAGGTACCTCCATTGCCTCTAATTCTTCATCCCAAATTGGTGGTTCTACCTGTATCATTTGTGCATCCACATCTGGCAACACTGGATGTGTTGTTTTTGTAAAGAATGAGGGAGAGAGATAGGAGACTCAAGTGCAGCTTTCTTCACAACACACAAAAGAGGAGAGAGGACACAAGGTTGGAGGGTGAAGCCTTTCTTCACTTTTGCACACAACAACAATACAATAGAAGAGGGAAATACCCTATATGTCAAAACCTAGAATACGTGGTTCATATGTGAACCCAAACCAAAAACATACGTGGTAGTCTAACTACACCACGAGTACAACTAACATAGGCAGTGACATAAATGATAGTCATCCAGGAGGTATATCGGCGATAGAGCTTGATATCTCAACACTCCCCCTCAAGCTCAAATCCATCTCACGTACACCAAGCAAGCTTCTAAATCTGTGAAGCTTCTCGGTACCCAATGCCTTCGTAAAAATATCAGCCACCTGCTCCTCAGTGCTGACATAGACAAGATCAATCTCACCAGCTAGAACCTTCTCTCTCACAAAGTGATAATGCACCTCAATGTGCTTCGTTCTAGCATGATAAACTGGGTTATTAGCAAGCATGATGCTGCTAATGTTGTCACAATGAATGACAACTGCTGCATGAATTGACTGTCCCATATTTGCAAGTAGCTTCCGTAACCAAGCTACCTCACATGCAGCCATTGCTGCACCCCTGTACTCAGCCTCTGTGCTCGACAAGGCAACTGTTGGCTGCTTCTTGCTGCTCCAACTGATGGCACCACTCCCAAGGGAAAACATAAAACCACTAGTAGATCTCCTGTCTGAGACACTACCAGCCCAGTCAGGATCTATGTATCCATGTACCTGTAATGCACACCTAGCTTCATAAAACAGTCCATAATGCAATGTGGACTTCACATACCGCAGTATGCACCTAGCCGCATCCAAATGTGGCTTCCTCGGTGCCTGCATTAACTGACTCACCAGCCCCACAGCATAGCTCAAATCTGGTCTGGTTATAGTCATGTAAATCAAGCTACCTTCTATGCGCCTGTACATAGTAATATCTTCAAGAAGCTCACCTGTATCTGCATTGAGCTTGACATTCTGCTCCAATGGAACAGAAATAGGCTTACAGCCTGTCATCCCATATTTGGACAGCATGTCCAAACCGTATTGCCTTTGCAACAGCCATATCCCACTCGGGGATCTAATAACCTCAATGCCCAAGAAGTAACGCAGCTCTCCCAAATCCTTCATCTCAAATTTCTGCTTCAATAGCAGCTTCACTTCATTAATGTCTGCATCACTATCACCTGTAATAATCAAGTCATCAACATAGATGACTATAAGCACAATCCCTCTGTTTGTCCTTTTCACATAAAGTGAAAAATCTGAATTAGAAATCTGACATCCAATAGTGACAAGATACTGCCCTATCTTGTCTGACCATGCCCTCGGTGCCTGTTTTAAGCCATACAAGGCTTTGCGCAACCTGCATACAAAATCGGGGTGTGAATTATCCTCATAACCTTCTGGCTGCATCATATAAACCTCTTCCTGCAAATCACCATGCAAGAAGGCATTTTTCACATCCATCTGATGCAAAGACCATCCCTTTGCAGCAGCCATAGCAATTACTGCTCTCACGGTTGCCATCCTTGCAACTGGGCTGAAAGTTTCCTCATAGTCAATTCCATATGTCTGCGCAAAACCTTTGGCAACCAATCTTGCCTTGTACCTGCTAACAGACCCATCAGCATTGTGCTTTACTTTGTAAACCCACTTGCAGCCAATAGCCTTCTTATCATGAGGCAAAGGCATCAAATCCCAAGTGTGGTTTGCATCCAAGGCAGCCATCTCTTCATCCATAGCTGCTTCCCAATTTTTATGCCCTGCTGCATCCTCAAAACATGTGGGCTCTGGCTCCTCTAGAACCTTGACCATATAAGCATAGTGATGTGCTGTATACCCATCATATCTCAGCCTGTCAACTGGATACTTAATACGAGTGGACCTCCATACAACTGGATCAGTTGCAGGAATCTTTAAATCATGCCTGCTTTTCCTTGCACCAGGTGTAACAACAGAAGGAATCCCAAGTTCCTCATCAAGGCTCATTTCAGAGCCACTTGACTCTCCATCAACATGAGAGCTACAAGCAGACACATCAAACACTGGAGCATGGTCCACTTTTTCTTTTCCCTTATGTGATACCTGCGTGATACCTGCACAACACTATCAGGACTGCCATGTGACGATTCACTAGATCTCAATCTCCCTGTCCATGCATTAGATCCACTAGTAGAGGACTCTCTGTGTCCACTCAAGGCTTGAGATTGCTGCTCTGGATTTATTGCAGCATTCCCATTTCCTGCATCTGCATCTCCTACCATAACAGTTGGTGCATACCAGCTGCTCATTTCATCAAAAACAACATCTCTGCTCACTTGCATTTTGCGGGTGGAAGGGTTATAATAGCGATACCCTTTCTGGTGCAGAGCATATCCAATAAAGACGCATTTTTCTGCCTTTGGATCCAGCTTTGTTCTCTTCTCATCAGGAACATGAACATAAGCTATGCAACCAAATACCTTCAAGTGAGAAATATCTGGTTTTTGGCCTGTATACATTTCTTTAGGCGTCATGCCATGGACAGCTGCAGTGGGGGTTCTGTTCATAATATAAACAGCAGTTGCTACTGCTTCAGCCCAAAAATAATCAGGCATGTTTTTCTCATTTAGGATCGCCCGTCCTACTTCTGCAATATGCCTGTTCTTCCTTTCTGCAACCCCATTCTGCTGAGGGGTAGACCTGCATGAGTACTTCCTTTGAATTCCCTGTTCTTTCAGATATTCACAAAATTCTTCTGAAAAGTACTCTCCCCCTCCATCAGATCTTAGCACTTTAATATGCACACCTTTCTCTTTTTCAACCATGGCCTTAAAAGCCTTGAAATGGCTGAACACTTCACTTTTGTGCTTCATAAAATAAATCCACACCTTCCTAGTGTAGTCATCAATAAACGTCACATAATAATGGCATCCACCAATAGAAGCAGCTTTGGTTGTCCAAACATCTGAATGGATCACTTCCAAAGGTCTTCTGCTCACCTTAGCATTTTTGGGAAATGCATGTCTGGCCTGCTTACCCATTTGGCATGCTTCACATACCTTTTGCATTCCCTCAACTCTGAATTTAGGCAAACCTGCAACAATGTTTTTTGTTTGCATAGATTTCAGCCTTTGTATATTCACGTACCCAATGCGCTTGTGCCATATCTCAATATCTGCAATGACACCTCTCCCATGCGCAAACATAGCGGCTTTCACCTCAGGCGCTTTCACCTCAGGCATATCAACATCCAAGGTGAACATTCTGCCATTTTTGTTGCCTTTTGCAACCAAGCGGCACTTATTTTTCAAGTCCTCAACAAAGCATCCATCAGGATTAAATCTAACCTGCAGACCTTGCTCAACCATCTGGCCAACTGAAACCAGGTTCTTAGTGATTTTTGGAACATGAAGTACATCTGCCAAGTACTTTGTTTTGCCATCCTGCATAGCCAATGGCACTTTACCAACCTGCGTAATTGGGTGCGCAGTATCATCACCTGTTTCAACATAACCTGGCTTATCCAAATTTCTAACATCATGAAACCACTCACCATGACTGGTCATGTGGTTAGAGGCACCTGAATCAACATACCAAACATCATTGCAAGCTGCAGCATCTCCTGACATGGAGTTAACCATATGCTGCATCACAAAAAGGTGCTCATTTCTGTCGTCACCATGCCCACTTGATGATGCATAGTTGCTTTGCTGCAACTTCCCACTTTTGATGTCGTTCTGTTTTTTATAGCATGTATTCTCCTTGTGTCCAGGCTTTCCACAATAATAGCATTCTGTGCTGCTATTTACTTGCTAGTTCCTTTGCCATGAACCACGGCCTCTTTGGCTCCCCCTGCCTCTAGAACTACCACGTCCCCCTCCATAGGACTGGTTTTCCTGTTGTTGCTGCTGGTTCTGATTTCCTGCACGGCCACCAAAACGGCCTCTTCCTCTACCCCTGCCTCTACCTGTATTCGAGTAGAAAGCAGTCTCTTGAGAAGTTGAGGTGGCTGAACCACCATTCCTTTGCTCTTCACTCAGCAAGAGAGAAATAAGTTCCTGAAAATCAGGAAATGTTTCACGGACTCCAATGGATGTCCGAAACTGTGCATAATCTTTCCCAAGACCATTCAAGGTCACGGACACTAAGTCCTCATCATCAACAGGTGCTCCAATGGAGGCAAGAGAATCTGCAAGGCCTTTCACCTTCAAGGAATACTCATTTATATTCATATTCTTCCTTTGCACATTGTGCAACTCCTGCTTTAGCTGCATCTTTCGTGCTTTGGTATTTGTGCTATACAGCTTCACCAATGTATCCCATGCCTCCTTAGGTGTCTCTACATCCTGTATATGCACAATCATAGAATCTGAAATGCTAATAGACAGCCAATACAAGCATTTTCTGGCTTTTTCATGCCATTCTTTAAAGGCCTTCGATTCAGCAGGAGTGGGAGCAGTACCCAAAACTGGTTCTGCAGTTTCACCACTGATGTAATCCCAAACTCCCTTTCCCATAAGGAAGTTTGTCATCCTGAACTTCCATGCTTGGAAGTTGTTCTTGTCAAGCTTCTCACTGACAATGGTAGACAGATTCTCAGACATTTTACAAATCACGAATTGCAACAGCAACCTATAAACACAGCAAATGCCTCACAAGGGCAAATAGCAAAACTTCTGCAAAAAATCTCACAGGGGCAGATCTGCAACACTGACGAAAGTGGTATTTCACCACACAGTCACTTCCTAGTGACGATTTTGCATCAACAGGCAATAGGCATGAATCTGCAACTCCCAATATCTCTGCACACAGGCATACGATGCAATTTCTGTGGCACTTTTCCACCGACTAGCCATGCAGTGGTCACACAGCAAAAAACAGGGCCTTTTTCTGAGTGCCTGCAAAGAACTTGCACCTTCAAAACGGGCCCCGAAACGGCCTCAAATCAAAAAAATAAAGTCACCGAGGGCTTCGCCCATTCCCGCAGCATATACTGCGCTCTCGCCACACCGCGAAGGGCCTCTCAATCTGAAACAGTGCACTCCTGCACTTCTGGCTGTGCTACCTGCAGAGATTTGCTCCCAAACTCGAAATAGGAAAGCAACACTGGTCCTCTTACCAGGACACCACAAACTTGGCTTGCTTTCTTGAGCTCCTTACCACGAACAAGGCTCTGATACCATGTAAAGAATGAGGGAGAGAGATAGGAGACTCAAGTGCAGCTTTCTTCACAACACACAAAAGAGAGAGGACACAAGGTTGGAGGGTGAAGCCTTTCTTCACTTTTGCACACAACAACAATACAATAGAAGAGGGAAATACCCTATATGTCAAAACCTAGAATACGTGGTTCATATGTGAACCCAAACCAAAAACATACGTGGTAGTCTAACTACACCACGAGTACAACTAACATAGGCGGTGACATAAATGATAGTCATCCAGGAGGTATATCGGCGGTAGAGCTTGATATCTCAATAGTTTTGTAGTTGTCGATTGTGGCCAATGCTGGCCAATTCTATATCCAAATTGTTGATGTCACTTTTTCTATCATCTTCTATGGGTTTGAGTTCAAGTGATGCATGACTGTGGATGTGGTGGAAGAAGTGTCATTAATATTCCAAGGTATAGTGGGCTTGACTTCCCCAATTCCCAGGTTGATTTTCATAGGATTATCTTGATTCAAAACTCTTGATAGGTGCTTGATATGTGGTTGGTCTTACTTGATTGGCATAAATTGGAATGAGTCCTTTTGCACCATTCATGTAGTATATGGGGTATTCTGTTTCATACTCATATTCTGATTCTAATTCTTTAGGTTTAAGTTCTTGCACTGGAACTACTAGAGCAAGATTGGGGGCTCAAGGGTTCTACAAAGGATTTGGATTTATCAATAGTGGAGGCACTTGTGTCCTCATAGGTATGGGATTGAGCCATGGCACTTGTGCACTAGGTGCTAGTGCTAGGTACCTAGATAGTAGGATTAGCACTTGTTGTTGATACTATTGGGGTCGAAGTTGTGCAACCCTCATATTGTAGAAGCATGTATTTACATCATGGCCTGTAACATTGCAAATGCCACACTATAACCTTGGGGGTTGGGCCACTTATGGTGGGTTGAGGCAATTTCTCAGGATTGGGCACTCATTGGCCATGTGGTTGGCCATATAGTGTAAAGAGAGTGGGAGAGAAGGAAGGAGTCACACTTGCAGCTTTCTCACATACACAATGGGGAATATACACAAAGGTGGAGGCTGAAAAAATAGTTTTCCTCTTTTTTGTTGTGAAAGCCAAAAGAACTCTCATAGTACAAAAGAATAGGTGAACCTTATATGTGGGTCTCAAACCAAACTCAGCTAACTAAGGTGGCATACTAACTGAGCCACTAACTGGAGTACATAAAGATAGCTGTCATCCACCTATTATTCATGGGCGGTGTACCAACCGCATCTATAGCTAACAGGTTGATGACATAAATGCACAACGGTCACCCTGGCATATCACGAGTAGAGCTCGATATCTCAACAGTCCCCCTCGAGCTCAATCCCAATTCCTGCACACCAAGCAGGTCTCTGAACTTGCGTAGCTTCTCTGTGCCCAATGCCTTCATGAATATGTCAACTACCTGATCCTCTGTGCTGACATAAACTAGATCAATAAAACCTACTAGAACCTTCTCCCACACATAGTGATAATGCACCTCAATGTGCTTTGTTCTAACATGATATACTGGGTTATTTGCCAAGTATGTACTACTCATGTTGTCACAATAAATGACAACTGGCCCATCTGTAGGCTGATGCATATATTAAAGTAGCTTATGCAACCAAGCTACCTCACATGCAGCCATTGCTGCACCCCTATACTCAGCCTCTGTGCTTGACAAGGCAACTATAGGCTGTTTCTTCCTGCTCCAAGTGACTGCAGCACTCCCAAAAGAGAACATATATCCACTGGTGGATCGTCTATCAGAAATACTACCAACCCAATTAGCATCAGTGTATCCATACAACTATATTTAAACCCCAGTCTCATAAAATAGTCCATACTGCAATGTCGACTTCACATACCTTAGTATGCGTCTAGCCGCATCCAAATGCGGTTTCCTTGGAGCCTGCATAAACTGACTTACCAAACCAACAGCTTAGCTCAAATTTGGCCTGGTAATAGTCATATAAATCAAACTTCCTATTATGCGTCTATACATAGTAGGGTCTTCTAGAAGCTCACTTGCATCTGCGCTCAGCTTCACATTCTGCTCCAAAGGAACTAAAATAGGCTTACAACCTGTCATCCCATATTTGGACAGCATTTCCAATCCATACTACCTCTGCAAGAGCCATATCCCACTTGTGGATATTATCACCTCAATGCCCAAGAAGTAATGCGGTTCTCCCAAATCCTTCATCTCAAAGTTCTGCTTCAAGAGCATTTTCACATGAAGGATATCTTCATCACTATCACCTGTGATGATCAAATGATCAACATAAATGACAAGCAGCATATACCTTTCTCTGTTTTTCTCACATCAAGTGAGAAATCTGCCTTGGAAATCTAAAAGCCAATAGTGACAAGATACTGTCCTATCTTGTCAGACCATTTCTCCATATAGAGCTCTTCTTGCAAATCACCATGCAAGAAGGCATTCTTTACATCCATTTGATGTAAAGACCATCCCTTTGATGCAGCCATAGCAATGACTACTCTTACGGTTGCCATCCTTGCAACCGGATTGAATGTTTCTTCATAATCAATGCCATATGTCTGTGCATGCCCTTTGACAACTAATCTTGCCTTGTATCTGTTCACAGAACCATCTGCATTGTGCTTCACCTTATAAACCCACTTGCAGCCAATTTCATTCTTGTCTTTAGGCAAAGGCACTGATTCCTTTTCTCCCATTTTTCTTTTCCCATGGCTTGCTCAAAAGAGGTCGGTTCTGGTTCATGTATCACTTTGACCATATAGGCATAATGAATGGCTATAAATGTTAAGATATAGAGCTCCACTCATGATATGCCAAGGTGATCGTTGTGCATTTATGTCACCGACTCATTAGCTACACATGCGGTTGGTACACCACCCATGAATAATAGCTTGATGACAGTTATCTTTATGTACTCTAGTTAGTGGCTCAGTTAGTATGCCACCTTAGTTAGCTGAGTTTGGTTTGAGACCCACATATAGGGGTCACCTATTCCTTTTGTACTTAGAGAGTTCTTTTGGCTTTCACAACTAAGAAGAGGAAAATTGTTTTTAGCCTCCACCTTTGTGTGTATTTCCCCATTATGTATGTGAGAAAGCCGCAACTGAGACTCCTTCCTTCTCTCCCACTCTCTTCACATGGTATCAGAGCCCGGTTCGTGGTAAGGAGCTCAAGACAGCAAACCAAGTTCGCGGTGTCTTGGTAAAGGGATCAGTGTTGCTTTCCTTTTTCGAGTTTAGGAGCAAATCTCTGCAGGTAGCACAGCCGAAAAGTGCAAGAGTGCACTGTCTCAAATTGGGACACCCTTCACAGTGTGGCGAGAGAGCAGTATATGATGTGGTGACATTATTTTTTTGATTCAAGGCCATTTTGGGGCCCGTTTTGATGGCGGAGGTTTTCCATAGGCACTCCAAAAAGCACCTTGTTTTTGCTGTGCGACCATTATTCTGTAGGTTGGTGAAAAGTTGCCGCAAAAATTGCATCGTATGCCTATGCACAGAGATATTGGGAGTGACAAAACCATTCTTATTGCCTGTTGAAGGAAAATCATCACTAGTTAGTGACTGTGTGGTCAAATACCACTTTCGTCAATTTTGCAAATTTGCCCTTGGGAGGCAGAAGTTGTGTTTTTTGCAGTGACAGAATATCTTTGCAGTGTTCTATAATGGCATCTGATGCTCTTTCATAGATAGTCACTGAAAGCTTAACAAGAACAACTTCCAAGCATGGAAGTTTAGAATGACGAATTTCCTTAAGAGAAAAGGCTATTGGGAGTTCATTACTGGAGCTGAACAAGAACCAGTTATTCCTAATGTTCCTAATCAATAGGAGTTGCATGCATTTAAAGGTTGGCATGAGAGAGCCAAAAAAGTTATGACTAGCTGTGTATCAGTATTTCAGATTCTATGATTGTGCATATTCAGGATGCAAGCACACCGAAGGAGGCGTGGACTTAAAAAAAAAACGTATAGCACAAATATGCAAGCCAGGAAAATGCAGCTCAAGCAAGAGTTGCATAATGTCCAGAGAGAAAATATGAGCATCAATGACTACCACATGAAGGTGAAAAAGATCGCAGATGCACTTGCTTCCATTGGGTCGCCAGTGGAAGAGGATGATTTAGTTTCTATGACCTTGAATGGTCTAGGAAAGGATTATGCACAATTTCGGACATCCATTGCCATCCATGAGAATTTTCCTGATTTTGAGGAGTTGATTGCTCTTATAATTTCTAAAGAGCAGAGAAATGGTGGTGCATCTTCTTCAAGAGGAACTTCAAAAGAAGCTGTGTTCTACTCAAATGCTAGAAGAGTAGAGGCAGAAGGTACAGCAGGCCGATTTAGAGGCCGTGGCAAAAATCAAAATATGCAGCAAATTCATGAAAACTAGTCCTATGGAGGAGGACGTGGTAACTTTAGAGGCAGGAAGAGCCAAAGAGATCGTGGTGGATGGCAGAGAGGCCAAAATGCAAACAGCAATGTTGAATGCTACTACTGTGGTAAAATGGGTCATATGGTTAAAGACTGCTACAAAAAGCAGAATGACATCATGACTGGAAAATTGTAGCAAGGCAATTATGCATCCTCTATTAGATAGGGTGATGACAGAAATGAGCATTTGTTTAGGGTGCAGCACATGACCAATTCTGTGACAAGTGTAGAAGAAAGCAATGATGTGTGGTATGTTGACATAAGTGTGTCAAACCACATGACAGGTCATGCAGAATGGATGCAAGATGCAAGGAAAATGGAAAGACCAGGATTTGTGCACATTGGTGATGATATTGCACATCCTATTGTGTAGATTGGTAAAATTCCTTTGTCCATGCAGGATCGGAAAAAGAGATACATGTCTGATGTAGTTCATGTCCTGAATATCACCAAGACCATGGTTTCTGTTGGTCAAATGGTTGAGCAGGGCTTGCAGGTCAGATTTAATCCTCATGGATGCTTTGTTGAGGATATGAAAAATAAAGGTCACTTGATAGCAAAAGGGAAGAAGAAGGGCATGATGTTTACGTTGGATGCGGATATGCCTGAATTGAGTGCATTAATGTTTGCACATGGGACCGGTGTAGTTGCAAATATTGATATCTGGCATAAACGCATTGTCATGTTAATGTACAGCGACTTAAATTAATGCAGGCCTAAAATATTGTTGTAGGATTGCCTAAGTTCAAGGTTGCAGAAATGCATAAGGTATGTGAAGCCTGTCAATTTGGAAAACAGGCAAGGAAACCATTTCCTAAACATGTTCAAGAGAGTAAGAGGCCATTGGAATTAATCCACCATGATGTGTGGACTACTAAATCTGCATCTATTGAAGGCTGTCATTATTTTGTCACTTTTATTGATGACTATAGCAGAAAAGTTTGGGTGTATTTTATGAAAAAGAAAAGTGAAGTTTTTGGACATTTCAAAGCTTTTAAAGCTACGGTTGAAAAAGAAATAGGCTTGCAAATAAAATGCCTAAGGTCAGATGGAGGGGGAGAGTACCTCTCAAATGCATTTGCAAGGTTCCTAGAGGAGCATGGCATAAAGCAGCAATATTCATGCAGTCATACCCCACAGCAAAATGGACTTGCAGAAACGAAAAACCGGCATATTGGAGAGGTATCTCATGCCATGCTCAACGGAAAAATCCTGCCAGATTATTATTGGGCTGAAGCAGTTGCTATAGTAGTCTACATAATGAACAGGACTCCCACTACAACAATACATGGCATGATGCCAAAGGAGATGTATACTGGTAGGAAACCAGATATTTCTCATTTGAAGGTTTTTGGTTGCATTGCCTATGTTCATGTGCCAGATGAGTTGAGATCCAAGTTGTTGGATCCAAAAGCTAAGAAGTTCATCTTTATTGGTTATTCTCTGCAGTAGAAAGGGTATAGATGCTATAACCCTTCTACTCGTGAGTTTATAGTGAGCATAGATGTTGTTTTTAATGAGATGAGCAACTGGTATAAACCAATAAATGTGATTGATGATGTAGATGCACAAAATGGTAATGCTACACAGAATTCACAACAGCAATCACAAAATATTAGTGGACCTATAGTGTCCTCTAGCACTGGTTCACATACTTCACCATGGACACATAGAGTGAGATCAAGAGAATCTCCTCAAAGCAATGCAGATAGTGGTATGCAAGTATCACAAAAAAGTAAAGAGAAAGTAGACCAGCCCATGGTTGATGTGAATACAAGTCACTCTTATGTAGATGGTGAATCCAGTGGCTCAGAACAGAGCCTTGATGATGAGTTAGGTATTCCTTCTGTTGTTACACCTAGAGTAAGGAAGACAAGGAATGTTTTGAGAGCACCTACTAGTGATCCTATTTTGCATAGGTCTACCAGAGCTAGGTATCCTGTGGATAGGCTGAAATATGATGGATTTATAGCCATTTACTATGCCTATATGGTCAAAGTGATACATGAACCAGAACCCACTTCTTTTGACCAAGCCATGGGATAAGAAAAATGGGAGAAAGCCATGGATGAAGAAATGGATGCCTTGGAAGCAAATGCTACATGGGAACTGACGCCTTTGCCTAAAGACAAGAATGCAATTGGCTGCAAGTGAGTTTATAAGGTGAAGCACAATGTAGATGGTTCTGTGAACAGATACAAGGCAAGATTAGTTGTCAAGGGGTATGCATAGACATATGTCATTGATTATGAAGCAACATTCAGTCTGGTTACAAGGATGGAAACCGTAAGAGCAGTCATTGCTATGGCTGCATCAAAGGGATGGTCTTTACATCAGATGGATGTAAAGAATGCTTTTTTGCATGGTGATTTGCAAGAAGAGGTCTATATGGAGCAGCCATCAGGTTATGTCCAGGCTGTTCATCTTGAGTTTGTTTATAGGTTGAAGAAAGCCTTGTATGGCTTGAAGCAAGCACCCAGAGCATGGTCTGACAAGATAGGATAGTATCTTGTCATTATTGGTTTTCAGATTTCCAAGGCAGATTTCTCACTTTATGTGAGAAAAATAGAGAAAGGTATTATGCTGCTTGTCATTTATCTTGATGATTTGATCATCACATGTGATAGTGATGAAGATATCCTTCATGTGAAAATGCTATTGAAGCAAAAGTTTGAGATGAAAGATTTGGGAGAGCTGTGTTACTTCTTGGGCATTGAGGTGATTAGATCTACAAGTGCGATATGGCTCTTGCAGAGGCAGTATGGATTGGACATGTTGTCCAGATATGGGATGATAAGCTATAAGCCTATTTCAGTTCCTTTGGAGCAAAATGTGAAGCTGAGCGCAGATGCAAGTGAGCTTCTGGAAGACCCTACTATGTACAGACGCATAGTAGGAAGTTTGATTTATACGACTATTATTAGGCCAGACTTGAGCTATGCTATTGGTTTGGTAACTCAGTTTATGCAGGCTCCAAGGAAACTGCATTTGGATGCGGCTAGACGCATACTAAGGTATGTGAAGTCCACGTTGCAGTACGGACTATTTTAGGAGACTAGGGTTCAGATACAGTTGTAGGGATACACTGATGTTGATTGGGCTGGTCGTATTTTTGATATGCGATCTACCATTGGATATGTGTTCTTTTTTGGGAGTGCTGCAATCACTTGGAGGAGCAAGAAACAGGCTATAGATGCCTTGTCGAGCACAGAGGCTGAGTACAAGGGTGCAGCAACGGATGCATGTGAGGTAGCTTGGTTGCATAAGCTAGTTTATGATATGCATTAGTCTACAGATGGGCCAGTTGTCATTTATTGTGACAACATGAGTAGTATACACTCGGTAGATAACCCAATCTATCATGCTAGAACAAAGCACATTGAGGTGCATTATCACTATGTGTGGGGGAGAAGGTTCTAGTAGGTCTTATTGATTTTTTATGTAAGCACAGAGGATCAGGTAGCTGACGTATTTGCGAAGGCAATGGGTGCTAAGAAGCTACGTAAGTTCAAAGACCTGCTTGGTGCAGGAATTGGGATTGAGCTCGAGGGGGAGTGTTGAGACATTGAGCTCCACTCGTGATATGCCAGGGTGACCGTTGTGCATTTATGTCACCGACTTGTTAGCTGTAGATGCAGTTGGTACACCACCCATGAATAATAGCTAGATGACAGCTACTCTAGTTAGTGGCTCAGTTAGTATGCCACCTTAGTTAGCTGAGTTTGGTTTCAGACCCACATATAGGGTTCACCTATTCATTTTCTACTTAGAGAGTTCTTTTGGCTTTCACCTCCAGCTTTGTGTGTATTCCCCCATTGTGTATGCGAGAAAGCCGCAAGTGAGACTCCTTCCTTCTCTCCCACTCTCTTCACAATAAATCCATCATATTTCAGCCTATCGGCAAGATACTTAGCTCTAGTAGACCTGCGCAAAATAGGCTCACTACCAGGTGCTCTCAAAACATCCCTTGTCTTCCTTACTCCAGGTGTAACAATAGAAGGAATACCCAACTCATCATCAAGGCTCTGTTCTGAGCTACTGGATTCACCATCCACATAAGAGTGACGTGCATTCACATCAACCTTCGGCGGATCTACTTTCTCTTTTCCTTTTTGTGATACTTGCATACCACTATCTGTGTTGCTTTGAGGAGATCCTCCTGATCTCAATCTGCCTGTCTATGGTGAAGTATGTGAACCACTACTAGAGGACACTACAGGTCCACTAATATTTTGTGATTGCTACTGTGAATTCTATGCAGCATTGCCATTTTGTGCATCTACATCATCAATCACGTTTACTAGTCTATACCAGCTGCTCATCTCATCAAAAACAACATCTCTGTTCACTATAAACTTACGAGTAGAAGGGTTATAGCATCTATACCCTTTCTGCTACAGAGAATAACTAATAAAGATGCACTTCTTAGCTTTTGGATCCAACTTGGATCTCAACTCATCTGGGACATGAACATAGGCAATGCAACCAAAAACTTTCAAATGAGAAATATCTAATTTCCTACCAGTATAGTATACCTCTCCTCTGGCGTCATGCCATGTATTGTTGCAGTGGGAGTCCTGTTCATTATGTAGACTATTGTAGCAACTGCTTCAACCCAATAATAATCTGGCAGGTCTTTTTTGTTGAGCATGGCATGAGATACCTCTCCAATATGCCTGTTTTTCCTTTCTGCAAGTCCATATTGCTATGGGGTATGACTGCATGAATATTGCTGCTTTATGCCATGCTCCTGCAAGGAACCTTGCAAACTCATTCGAGAGGTACTCTTCCCCTCCATCTGACCTTAGGCATTTTATTTGCAGTCCTGTTTCTTTTTCAACCATAGCTTTAAAAGCTTTGAAATGCCCAAACACTTCACTTTTCTTTTTCATGAAATACACCCAAACTTTTTTGCTATAGTGATCAATACAAGTGACAAAATAATGATAGCTTCCAATAGATATATCTTTAGTAGTCCACACATCAGAGTGTATTAATTCCAATGGCCTCTTACTCTCTTGAACATGTCTAGGAAATGGTTTCCTTGCCTGTTTTCCAAATTGACAAGCTTCACATACCTTATGCATTTCTGCAACCTTGAACTTAGGCAATTCTGCAAAAATATTTTGGGCCTGCATTAATTTAAGTCACTGTACATTAACATAAACAATGCGCTTATGCTAGATATCAATATCTGCAACTACACTGGTCCCATGTGCAAACATTGTTGCACTCAATTCAGGCATGTCCGCATCCAACGTAAACATCCTGCCCTTCTTCTTTCCTTTTACTGTCAAGCGACCTTTATTTTTCATATCCTCAATAAAGCATCCATGAGGATTAAATCTGACCTGCAAGCCCTACTCAACCATTTGACCAATAGAAACTAGGTTCTTGGGGATATTTCGGACATGAAATACATTAGACAGGTATTTCTTTTTCCAATCTTGCATAGACAAAGGAATTTTACCAATCTGCACAATAGGATGTGTAGTATCATCACCAGTCTCCACAAGTCCTGGTCTTTCCATTTTCCTTGCATTCTGCATGACTTGTCATGTGGTTTGATGCTCATAAATAGATGCTCATTTCTGTCATCACCCTGTCTACTAGAGGATGCATAATTGCCTTGCTGCAATTTTCCAGTCATGATGTCATTCTGCCCTGCCCTGGCTGGGTGCTATTATTGGTTGAACAATTTAGTTAGCATTATTTAGCCATATACTCTTTTGCGCCTGCCACACGGGGAGGCCTAAGTGAAGCGGACGCCTTTTTGAAAAGCAAAAATCATTTTTGTGTCTCTTGCATTTCCGAAACAGCCTGTTCTTCTTTCTTTTGTTAGCCTTGTCGTGTCTCTCGTTTCCGAGTTGCATGGACAGTAAATAGATCGCCTACATTCTCCTCAGTTATAGCATGCATCCCATCACTATTACCACTGGAAAATGACATGCAGATGTTGGTTGATGATTGCAAAATGCTCAATAAATAATTGGGATGGTTTAAATATCTTGTCATTAATACTATAAAAACAATAGAAAGATATTGCCATATGATATAAATGTGTTAAATAAGTAATTATTTATGTATAATATTATTACATTGAGAGTGATTATGAGGGATGTTTCTTAAAGGAATTAATTTTCAACACTTTTTTAAGGTAATAACAAGGGTACAAATGAATGTCTATGAATAAGAAGATTTATGTTATGTAAAAATGAATGAGTGACTAGTCTGTATAAAATAAAAGTGAAAATACCATGTTTCCTAAAGAAATACTATTTTTTAAATCTCTTGAAAAACACGCTCGGATAAACCTGCTCATAGGTTTTTGCTCGTAAAATTGACGCATCCTTGTTGAGGCAACCATATCAATTGTTGGTGGAGAGGCTATGTTCTACTGCATTATATGCCTTGAGCAGCTTCTCTAGTACCTCAACATCCCAACCCTCTTGCTAGGGTAGATTTGCATATGCATATAGGTCATTTCTCTTCAGCATTTGTTAGTAGTCACTAGGTATGGGCACATCGGCTGTGGCGAGTCTGGTCTACTACTTTTTCAGCCTATCTTAATTTCTTGCTATGGAGAGTTTTGGTTTGTAAGATGCCCACGAAGGACAGGCTTGTCAAATGGAGACGGAACATCTCACCTTTCTACCATTCTATAAGGTGTAGTCAGAGAGTCATTTTCATCTTTTATGGGCTTGCTTTCAAAGATAAAGGAGTCTGGAAAATGATTCACTCTTGGTTGATAGAGCTAATATTCAGGTCACCGTGTGCTAGAAGACTGCCATGTTTGGTGACATGTGGGATGGCTAAGTATCAGTTAATGAGTTGGCATTTGGTGAGAGTGACAGTGATACAAGGATTATGGAAGTGGAGAAACTCTTTGATTTTTCACAAGATCCCATTGCCAAGGGATTTTCACTCCTGTTTGAGGCAATAGTGTTTGGATGCTCTCTTTTACTTTGGTAGACATCATGATTCTCTGCGCATTGCAGCAAGGCTTCTTGCCAACAATCACTTTTGACTTAAGCTCATTCTTGTAAATTTTTATTATTTTTTGTTATTTTAACACATTTGTTCTCGCAAAAAAATATAAAAATAAAAACTTCCTTTCAGCCGTCTCTCTGCCTCGCCCCTTGTCTCCCTGTCCTCTCCCTTCTTGCCTCGTCTCACCCTTTCAAGAAATGTGAGCAAGAAAACCTATTTTTTCTTGCTCAAGGGTAGTGCGCCTGGCACCCTATGATTGTTTGTTTTGTACACCAAAGATGTCCACCCTCTTGTGAACCTAGCTTTTCAAGAGCAATTATTGGCCTACCCTTTGGGTAGGTCTAAGTGGAGGTTCGCTTCTGTAAGAAGCAAAATTTACAATTTTCTTTTTGTAAAAGTCCCAAATTTTATCTTTCCCTTGAAATCCTCCACCTTTTTCTCTATATATCTATATATATATATATATATCCCCCCTCGACACTCTCTCTCTCTCTCCTTTATCTCCTGTAGTCTTCCTACACACCATCTCCACTATATTCTTTTTCCCTTTTTTGATCTTGTGCAAGCCTTATGAAATTAATAAATATCATTCACCTTGTTATGTAAACCAAAGCAGTCTACCTTCTTACGAACCTATTTTCTCGAAAAGCTTTCAGGTGTGGATTTTAGGGGAGTCACGCGTGAGCCTGAAACCCCTCTTATGTAAAGCGTCTTCATCTTCATAATATCTCAACACTTTCCTCGTGTCATCGCATTTGCTTGTGAACATTACTAGCCCCGACTGGGTGCTATTATTGGCTAAACAATTTAGTTAGCACTATTTAGCCACACTCTTTTGGGCCTGCCACACAGGGAGGCCTAAGTGAAGCCGACGCCTTTTTCAAAAGTGAAAATCATTTTTGTGTTAATTGTATGAAAATTGCTTGTCCGTGCCACACCTGTTGCAACGTTTCTTCCACATGTTCTCGACTGTGTGGTCCACAGCATGCAAGCTCCTGCATTTTCGAAACATCATGTTCTTCCTTCTTTTTTGTTTGCCTTGTTGTGTCTCTTGTTTTTGAGTTGCATGGATAGTAAATAGATCCCTAGCATTCTCCTCGGTTACAGCATGCAACCCATCACCATTACCGCTGGAAAATGACATGCAGACGTTGGTCGATGATTGCGAAATGCTCAATACATAATTGGGATGGTTTGAAGTCTCTTTGGGAACTATGAATAACTCAGAGCCATTCTCACATCAGAAGCTTATTCAAATAGCGTTGGTTTGGAACCCTTGATAAGCCAAGATTCGGTTCCAAATAATTTTCCTTGTAGTTGTCTTCAATCATGCATTTGAATGTTGAATCAATGGAGCTGCTTGTAATAAAATTATGTAAAATTAATTGCAAGGGGTGAACAACTGCTAATAGAAAAGTAGGATTCTAGGAGTGATGCATGCATTTGGGCAAGACGCTCACGTGTCCATCCCTTTCGGGGCTTCTACATTGCTCCAAAGACAGTCGGCTTGCCAAGGAAAGGCATGGCTGTCGGTGAATGAGGAGGACCAAGTCATTTGCCTTTGCCAAGGAAAGGATGGCTTATGATGGGAGGAGAAAAGCGGAAGGAATGCATATGGGCATCGGATGTCCAAAACGAGAGTCATTGGGTTGCTTGTAAAACGACGATTCTATGCATCGTCCATCCATGGGATTTTCTACCTGTTGTTTTTTGCATGTATTTGTTGCTAATCACTATGTCATGAGTAAAGTAGGTGGTTTCTAAAGATGGATCAGTAGGCTCTGGAGAATCTATGGATATTAGTAGTGGGGAGTTTGACTAAGGTCTCTGTTTGCATGGTACTTCTTGATTCTTCTCAGAGCTTTCATTGAAATATGCATTCTCTCCTCTATATACCCTGTAGTTCTTGGTTCAACCACTTGGCTTTCCGTTGGTCCACTATCTTTCTCATTTTCTTGTCTTTCTTTTCTACCTCCTGGTTTGTCTACCTTGCTTTGCCTCTATTGCTTCACACTTCTTTACAAGGTTCTCGTTGAGAAGCTCAACCATCAGGATACATTTAACATATGAGATTCACACTTCTTTACAATGTTCTCATTGAGAAGCTCAACCATCAGGATACATTTAACGTCTGAGCTTCAGCTACATTTATGATTTCTGCATTACACCATCATGAGTATTTTTGAATTGTGTGGATGCCCTCAACATTGACAAGATTTGGATTCATTGATCAAATTTGACAGTTATATTATCGAATCTCTATTTGAAGGTCTCATGGACGTGGCAAAATCCAAGAAGATCTCCACAAAGGATGCGTGTTCAGTTATTCGAGGTAATGACCGGAAAATTTACAATCTTAGTATGAATTCTTAATCGGACATGTTCGCATGCATACTATCAATGCCTATATTTCTTCTTTGTTACAGAAGAGGTTGTGATGAATGCAACACAAATAATCGTGCAATTGAAGAATGCTTGTGTGCACCAAAAGATGATTACAAAGGAGAATACGAAGCCCAAGATATAGGTTCGGCGGCTGAAAAAAGTACTTCTATGGCACAGCAGGTTCCAAAACATATTCATGTAGCTGAGGGTATACCTTCTTCACCAATCTCTATTTAATCCTTGTCATAGTGTAAGATTCATAACAAGTAACAAAGAGAGTTCTCTCTGTTTCAATGAAGTCGTCTTCTTTAATCTTCTCATAGTAGATGTTGTTGACTGTTATGACACGGATGGACATCACCTTAGATATTTTAATACACACGGGGGTGTCAAAAACATCCATTGCAAGTGCAGGGGCAAGGATTGAAAGTTTTGATCCAATGCAAGGTACAAGGAAGATTTTTATTCTTTTTCTTTTGTTTGAGTCTCATCGATTACTCTTGTGTGCAAGGCCTTTTTTTTAAATTCATGTCATGGTAGGCCTTGGTCCACCAATGAGAGAAGCAGTACAAGCGCTTGCACAACATAGTGTTGTTTCAGCTTTAGGTGCTTGTTGATAAAGACCTCAACCCCACCCCTAGTGTCAGTTGCAAGTTTTCCTCTAGTGTTAGCCCCAATCAAAGAAGGTGATATGCAAAAAAGTTCAAAAAAAACATTGAAAACTACGTTCTATGCGGCTGCAAAGCAAGCTTGTGCTAAATGTATAACTTTATATATTTTAGTAAATTTTTTGCAACTACTTTATATAGCTTAGAGATGTTCATGGCCACCGATTCCAAAGGACCAACGTGCCTCGAAAGTCATAGACGCCTAATATGAACTTATTAATCCCTACGCTTTTTTTGTAGATATAATTTCATTATTATGGAGTTATAGACGTTTATATATGCTTATGTGGTACTTATGCTAACTTTTTAAAACTACAAGGTTATTTCCTCATATTATATCAATGCTACTTACGTCTATTTTTTCGTTGTTCATTATAATTTCTTAAAAGAGTGAAATATTATTTACTTGAAGTATACAAATGTCTTTTTCTCGATGTTTTTGTTTGATTCGCCATGCAAATGTGATGCAACCCATGTTATTTATTTGCATCTTATTGAAGAGGGAGGATGCACCAATGAACTTGTTTAAAAATGTCGGTTTTTTAAAATTTGCTTTTGAAACCAGAAGTCATGTTTTCTTTATTTGTACTTGCATTTAGTTAAAGAGGGATGATGCAAAAATGAAGACGTTTTTTCTCAATGCACAAGGAACATGAAGTGCAAGTAGTTATTGGCATATGTCCACATTTTATAGTAGATCATTAAAAAAATGAGAGCATATGTAGTTGCAAAATGAAAATCATCTTAATTCAAATGCTTCCAAAGATAGCACATTATTTTTTCTTTGAATACATTGCAATTTTAAAAGCACTTGGTCAATGAAGATAGGATTTCAATTTAAGATACATTATTTTAAAAAGCACATTATAAATTAAATAAGTTATCGAAGGTACTTAAATATTCCTCACAAGAATAACAATGCTATCTT
This sequence comes from Dipteris shenzhenensis, assembly GCF_047967505.1. NCBI lineage: Eukaryota > Viridiplantae > Streptophyta > Polypodiopsida > Gleicheniales > Dipteridaceae > Dipteris > Dipteris shenzhenensis. The sequence continues at coordinate 32,344,510 of NC_141614.1, read as the reverse complement.
TCAGGTAGTTCAAATGTTGGAGCGTAACCTAGAAAAAGTTTTTGCAACACCAATTTGGAGCTTGCACATCAAATAGAAAATATGGTTGTTGATGTGAATGATGAAAGTGGACCTGATGGAGTAAATGCTCTGCTAGTACTATCAATAGGTGAATTATCAGAGTTCATATCACATCGCTTCACTTTTGAAGGGAAGGCCTTGGCAAAGTACGGAACCTTCAAAGCAAAACATGTTTCGTATCCTGTATACATGCGTATTGACCTAACTGATTATGCATGCTCAAAAAGAATCACACTACATGTCCTGCACACATATGTTTTGGATTTCCAAGCTATAGAGGGCCCAACCATTAGCAAGTGAGGTTCCAATGAGGGAGGTACATCTTCTTTTTCTTTGCGTGTTGACACAATAACAACAATTCTGAAAGGAGAACCGTTTGATGGTGTCATTTCATTTGATTCAGATAACATCATATGATGTTATGCACCTTGGGTAGCCAATCAAATGGAAAACTTGAAAGTGCCATTCACATCAATTATTGGCACATTAGTCTTTGTAATTGTCAAAGTGGACCTTAATGGACCATCGACCTATCGGATCATTGTCACAGATGATCCAAACCCAAGGATTGCACAACGATGACAATCAAATACCTAAAGCCTTAGCACATTTCTTCGAAACGTTTTAATGTTAGATAAAAACTTGCCTGTTTGGTGGAGAAGTTTGTTGATGAAGGCATCGTAATGTACATCACAAAAAATATTTCATATATGAGCGCAAGGCATTCACTCGGAGTATTTGATTTCACCATCTTGGGGAGCAGTACCTGAAGGAAATCTTCGAGCCACATTGCATGATGTATTCATACACCAAGTCTCTTAATTAGGCTATGGGAAGAAGTCACATCATGCCTACCTAATGACGGACTTCTTTACTCTAACCACCCAATAATATAACAATCTTCTCTCTTTTCCTTGTAGGTACATGGCATCCTACACTTCATCAATCTTAACAATCCTCTTGTCGAGCATCATTGTGAGACATGCGGTGGCACTCAAAGTGAGCTGAGTGTTGAGATATCGAGCTCCACTCGCGACATGCCAGGGTGACCGTTGTGCATTTATGTCACTGACTTGTTAGCTGCAGATGCGGTTGGTACACTGCCCACGAATAATAGCTGGATGACAGCTATCCTTATCTACTCTAGTTTGTGGCTCAATTAGTATGCCACATTAGTTAGTTGAGTTTGGTTTGAGACCCACATATAGGGTTCTTCTATTTCTTTGTACTAGAGTTCTTTTGGCTTTCACAACTAAGAAGAGGAAAACTGTTTTCAGCCTCCACCTGTGTGTGTATTCCCCCATTGTGTATGTGAGAAAGCCGCAAGTGAGACTCCTTCCCTCTCTCCCACTATCTTCACATGGTATCAGAGCCTTGTTCGTGGTAAGGAGCTCAAGAAAGCAAACCAAGTTCACGGTGTCCTGGTAAGAGGACCAGTGTTGCTTTCCTATTTCGAGTTTGGAAGCCAATCTCTGCAGGTAGCACAGCCAGAAGTGCAAGAGTGCACTGTCTCAGATTGAGACGCCCTTCGTGGTGTGGCGAGAGCGCAGTATATGCTGCGGGTAAGGGCAAAGCCCTTGGTGACTTTATTTTTCTGATTCGAGGCCATTTCGGGGCCCGTTTTGAAGGCGGAAGTTCTTTGCAGGCACTCAGAAAAAGGCCCTGTTTTTGCTGTGCGACCACTACTCGCGGCTGGTCGGTGAAAAGTTGCCGCAGAAATTGCATCGTATGCCTGTGCACAAAGATATTGGGAGTTGCAGAATCATGCTTGTTGCCTATTGATGCAAATTGTCACTAGGAAGTGACTGTGTGGTCAAATACCACTTTCGTCAGTTTTGCAGATCTGCCCGTGTGAGGCAAAAGCTGTGCCTTTTGCAGGGACAGAATATTTTGCAGTGTTCTGTAATGGCGTATGATTCTCTTTCACAGATTGTCACAGAAAAGCTTGACAAGAACAACTTCCAGGCATGGAAGTTTAGAATGACGAATTTCCTTATGGTAAAAGGTTATTGGGAGTTCATTATAGGAAATGAAGAAGAACTAGTTCTTCCTAATGTTCCCAATCAACAGGAAATGCAGGCATTTAAAGGATGGCATGAGAGAGCTAGGAAAGTTATGTACTGGCTGTCTATCAGTATTTCTGATTCTATGATTGTGCATATTCAGGATGCAAGTACGCCAAAGGAGGCATAGGATACTTTGGCAAAAATGTACAGCACAAATACGCAAGCCAGGAAAATGCAGCTCAAACAGGAGTTGCACAATGTGTAGAGAGAAAATTTGAGCATCAATGACTACCACATGAAGGTGAAGAAAATTGCAGATGCACTTGCTTTAGAGGAGGCCAATCTGCAGGCCGTGGTAGAAATCAGAATATGCAGCAAACTCAAGAAAACTAGTCCTATGCAGGAGGACGTGGTAACTCTAGAGGCAGGGGGAGCCAAAGAGGCTGTGGTGGATGGCAGAGAGGCCAAAATGCAAACAGCAATGTTGAATGCTACTACTATGGTAAAATGGGTCATATGGCTAAGGAATGCTACAAAAAGCAGAATGACATTATGAATGGAAAATTGCAGCAAGGCAATTATGCATCTTCCAGTAGACAGGGTGATGACCGAAATGAGCATCTATTCATGGTGCAGCATATGAACAATTCTGTGATAAGTGTAGAAGAACGAAATTATGTGTGGTATGTTGACTCAGGTGCGTCAAACCACATGACAGGTCATGCAGAATGGATGCAAGATGCAAGGAAAATGGAAAAACCAGGATTTGTGGAGACTGGTGATGATACTGCACATCCTATTGTGCAGATTGGTAAAATTCCTTTGTCTATGCAGGATGGGAAAAAGAAATACCTGTCTGATGTATTTCATGTCCCAAACATCACCAAGAACCTGGTTTCTGTTGGTCAAATGGTTGAGCAGGGCTTGGAGGTCAGATTTAATCCTCATGGATGCTTTGTTGAGGATATGAAAAATAACGGTCGCTTGATAGCAAAAGGAAAGAAGAAGGGCAGGATGTTTACGTTGGATGCGGACATGCCTGAATTGAGTGCAACAATGTTTGCACATGGGACCGGTGTAGTTGCAGATATTGATATCTGGCACAAACGCATTGGTCATGTTAATATACAGTGACTTAAATCAATGCAAGCCCAAAATATTGTTGCAGGATTGCCTAAATTCAAGGTTGCAGAAATGCACAAGGTTTGTGAAGCCTGTCAATTTGGGAAACAGGCAAGGAAACCATTTCCTAGGCATGTTCAAGAGAGTAAAAAGCCATTGGAATTAATCCACTCTGATGTGTGGACTACTAAAGTTGCATCTATTGGAGGCTGTCACTATTTTGTCACTTTTATTGATGACTTCAGCAGAAAACTTTGGGTGTATTTTATGAAAAAGAAAAGTGAAGTGTTTGGGCACTTCAAAGCTTTTAAAGCTATGGTTGAAAAAGAAACAAGCCTGCAAATAAAATGCCTAAGGTCAGATGGAGGGGGAGAGTACCTCTCAAATGAGTTTACAAGGTTCCTACAGGAGCATGGCATAAAGCAGCAATATTCATGCAGTCATACCCCATAGCAAAATGGACTTGCAGAAAGGAAAAATAGGCATATTGGAGAGGTATCTCGGGCCATGCTAAATGAAAAAGATATACCAGATTAATATTGGGCTAAAGCAGTTGCTACAGTAGTTTACATAATGAACAGGACTCCCACTACAGCAATACATGGCATGACGCCAGAGGAGATGTATACTGGTAGGAAACCAGATATTTCTCATTTGAAAATTTTTGGTTGCATTGCCTATGTCCATGTGCCAGATGAGTTGAGGTCCGAGTTGGATCCAAAAGCTGAGAAGTGCGTCTTTATTGGTTATTCTCTGCAGCAGAAAGGGTATAGATGCTATAACCCTTCTACTCGTAAGTTTACAATGAGCAGAGATGTTGTTTTTGATGAGATGAGCAGCTGGTATAAACCAGTAAATGTGATGATTGATGTAGATGCACAAAATGGTAATGCTGCACAGAATTCAATGCAGCAGTCACAAAATATCAATGGACCTACAGTGTCCTCTAGCAGTGGTTCACATACTTTGCCATGGACAGGTAGATTAAGATCAGGAGAATCTCCTCAAAGCAATGCAGATAGTGGTACGCAGGTATCACGAAAAGGAAAAGAGAAGGTAGATCAGCCCATGTTTGATGTGAATGCAAGTCACTCTTATGTGGATGGTGAATCCAGTGGCTTAGAATAGAGCATTGATGATGAGTTGGGTATTCCTTTTGTTGTTACACCTGGAGTAAGGAAGACCAGGGATGTTTTGAGAGCACCTGGAAGTGAGCCTATTTTGCGCAGGTCTACTAGAGCTAGGTATCCTATGGATAGGCTGAAATATGATGGATTTATAGCCATTCACTATGCCTATATGGTCAAAGTGATACATGAACCAGAACCCACTTCTTTTGAGCAAGCCATGGGAAATGAAAAATGGGAGAAAGCCATGGATGAAGAAATGGATGCCTTGGAAGCCAATGCTACATGGGAATTGGTGCCTTTGCCTAAAAACAAGAATGCAATTGGCTATGAGTGGGTTTACAAGATCAAGCACAATGCAGATGGTTCTATGAATAGATACAAGGCAAGATTAGTTGTCAAGGGGTATGCACAGACATATGGCATTGATTATAAAGAAACATTCAGTCCGGTTGCAAGGATGGCAACTGTCAGAGCAGTCATTGCTATGGCTGCATCAAAGGGATGGTCTTTACATCAGATGGATGTAAAGAATACCTTCTTGCATGGTGATTTGCAAGAAGAGGTCTTTATGGAGCAGCTAGCAAGTTATGTTCATGCTATTCATCCTGAGTTTGTTTGCAGGAGGTTGAAGAAAGCCTTGTATGGCTTGAAGCAAGCACCTAGAGCATGGTCTGACAAGATAGGACAGTATCTTGTCAGTATTGGTTTTCAGATTTCCAAGGCAGATTTCTCACTCTATGTGAGAAAAACATGCTTGTCATTTATGTTGATGATTTGATCATCACAGGTGATAGTGATGAAGATATCCTTCATGTGAAAAGAAGCAGAAGTTTGAGATGAAGGATTTGGGAGAGCTACGTTATTTCTTGGGCATTGAGGTGATTAGATCACCAAGTGGGATACAGCTCTTGCAGAGGCAGTATGGATTGGACATGCTGTCCAAATATGGGATGAGAAGCTGTAAGCCTATTTCAGTTCCTTTGGAACAGAATGTGAAGCTAAGCACAGATGCAGGTGAGCTTCTGGAAGACCCTACTATGTACAGACGCATAGTAGGAAGTTTGATTTATATGACTATTACCAGGCTAAATTTAAGCTATGCTGTTGGATTGGTAAGTCAGTTTATGTAGGCTCCAAGGAAACCACATTTGGATGCGGCTACATGCATACTTAGGTATGTGAAGTCCACATTGCAGTATGGGCTATTTTATGAGGCTAGGGTTCGGGCTATTTTATGAGGCTGGGGTTTAGATACAGTTGCATGGATACACTGATGCTGATTGGGCTGGTAGTACTTCTGATAGACGATCTACCAGTGGATATGTGTTCTCTTTTGGGAGTGCTGCAGTCACTTGGAGCAGTAAGAAACAGCCTACAGTTACCTTGTCGAGCACAGAGGCTGAGTACAGGGGTGCAGTAATGGCTGCATGCGAGGTAGCTTGGTTGCATAAGCTACTCTATGATATGCATCAGGGGCCAGTTGTCATTTATTGTGACAACATGAGCAGTATACACTTGGCAAATAACCCAGTCTATCATGCTAGAACAAAGCACATTGAGGTGCATTATCAGTATGTGCGGGAGAAGGTTTTACTAGGTCTTATTGATCTAGTTTATGTCAGCACAGAGGATCAGGTAGCTGACATATTCATGAAGGCATTGGGTGCAGAGAAGCTGCGCAAGTTCAGAGACCTGCTTGGTGTGCAAGGATTGGGATTGAGCTCGAGGGGGAGTGTTGAGATATCGAGCTCCATGCCAGGGTGACCGTTGTGCATTTATGTCACCGACTTGTTAGCTGCGGATGCGGTTGGTACACCGCCCACGAATAATAGCTAGATGACAGCTATCCTTATCTACTCTAGTTTGTGGCTCAGTTAATATGCCACATTAGTTAGTTGAGTTTGGTTTGAGACCCACATATAGGGTTCTTCTATTTCTTTGTACTAGAGTTCTTTTGGCTTTCACAACTAAGAAGAGGAAAACTGTTTTCAGCCTCCACTTGTGTGTGTATTCCCCCATTGTGTATGTGAGAAAGCCACAAGTGAGACTCCTTCCCTCTCTCTCACTATCTTCACACTGAGGTGATGGTATCCATAGTGTTTCTCAAGTGCCTTCTCTAAAAGGTTGTGTTTTCCTATGTGATACCACCCAAGCTGCTATACAAGTTTGTGGTCCTCATGTAGATGAGGTTCTTGGCCCTCATTGTCCATTCCTAGAATTCCACAATCAAAGCATTATCGCAACACGATCCATTTTGCTTAAGAAGAGGCCCACAAGAGAATTTATTGTAAATAGTTCGGGGTTCATGACCTCATTTGCAAAGACCGCCTAGTTGAGAAGTTCTTCTCATGCAGCTAGCCCTTGTGGATACTGTGACAACAAAAAATGATATTTTGTTTTGAAACCTATGGGAGGATTTGTGGGGCCCGCAAGGTGACAAAAGCTAGCCATGGAGACAAAGAACCAAGGCTACTCTTGTTGCAGCTTGTCAATCTTTTGATGTTGACTACTTTATTTCATGTAATCATTAATGTGGGTTTGACACTAATTAGAATAATTAGTGAAAATGATTGCAAATGTGATTATGAGTGGAGTGCATCATTGTAAATACCACAGGTATGAATTACAAATACCTTGTGTTGAGAGTTCATGCTCAACATCATGTGATCATGTGTGCATAGCACCATCACGTGATCATATGTGCATAGCACTAACCTTATAGAGTGCTATAAAGGAAAGGGTTAGATCCCCTAACCCTAACCCTAAAAGGGTTTGTATATATTCTATTTTTTTCAACTAATTCTAGTGTACAGTTAGTCATTTGTGGCGTGCTCTCTAGCTGTGCCCTCTCTCCTCATCTCCACTCTTCTCCTCTCCCCTCTTCATATTTTGTCATGGTATCAGAGCTTCCTTGTCTTCCGCTGAGACATTGAGTTTCTTGAGAGTGTGAGAGAGATTGTGAGATTGAGAGTTCTCTTGAGTGATTGTGAGATCCTTCCCTTCACTTCCGTTGAGAGAATTTCCGTCCATTGAAAGAAATTTCCGTCATTGTTCTTGAGAGATTTCTGTCATTTGAGAGAGTTTATTTGAGTGTTTCTTGAGTTGAGAGAAAAAGAGAGTCCTCCAACTGTTCTACAACAAGCTTGTGGAAGAACTCCAGCCAGAGAGATCAAGCTTCCAAGGAGACCTCAACAGCAAGCTTCTACGGTCTTAGTTCTCCTTCAAGGAGCACCTTCAAGCTTCAATGATCTTAGCTTGGCAAGCTCACGGCCTCCTAAAGCTCATATGAACGGCCGAGTTCTTCTCAGAAACCGAAAGCCTTTGGAAGGCCTTCCAAGCTATAGTGTCGTGTCTCTCCAACGAGCAATGCGCTTCTTCACGGTCGATGCTCCAACGAGACGCAACGGCTGAGGGTTGCAACGACCTTGCCCACGAATCTTCTCTTTCGCAAGCACACATGGGCAACTAATGACCATCAGCTGCAACGACCCTCCAGCGAAATGTCGTCGCCTTCTTCAACGAGCTTATGCAAGCTCCATGCAAGCCGACGCTGCGCAGTACTTGCCCCCAGTGGACGGGCTGTAGTTCGCATTTACAGCCACGGGCTGTGCTGTGGCTCCACACACTCCAGCAAATAGCACGCAAAGACGCTCTCAAAGCCACCGCCAAAGCAACGCCATCAGCATCGCAACCTCTCCACAAGCAACTGGCGGACCTCCAAGCCTCAGCTAGGTCCGACTCCAAGCTCCTATGTCAACGCGTCTACAAGGTGACCGTCGAGCAGCTGAAGGCTCGATACTCCTTGATAGTTGCGACATACTCCTGAGTCTTCAAACAATCGCGGCTCACGGCTCCTGAGGCGCAGCCCAAGCTCCTTCCACGCCCGCGACCTGCAACGGCTCATTAATCCTCTCCAGCAAGACCTCAACTCCAACGCACCGCTCTACAACCTTCCAAGCGGCTCCCCCACTCTCCACAGGCGGCCTCTTCTATAGCTCAACGAGCCCTTCTTGTAGACGCAACTCCTCTGCTTCGATGCCTCTAGCCCACCGATGGCTCCTTAGCACAAGCTCCTTCAACGGCCGCCTCCCGTAACAACAACGAGCGAAAGCAACAGCGACCTCCGCCAACGACTCCCTCTATACGACATCGACGGAAATCCGCAGGCGGACGAAATCCCAAAGATTCCGTCAGAATCTTCAAAAGATTTCGACTACCCATGAAGCGACACATGGCAGATAGGACCTAACCAGGGTTAGGTTCAGTCAACCCCTAGTTAGGTGGTTTGATCACAATTGTGCCACGTGGCAACGTCATCTTATCTGCCACGTCAATTGACACGTCACCGACTGCCACATCATCACCGACTGCCATGTCACCACCGACTGCCACGTCACCTATGCCACATCATCAGTGCCACGTCACCTGTGCCACATCATCAGTGCCACATCACCTGTGCCATGTCACCTATGCCACATCATCACTGCCACGTCACGTATGCCACGTCATCAGTGCCACGTCAGCATTGCCACGTCACTCTGCTGACATCATCTGTGCCACCTCAGCAGTCCAGTCAGCACTGACCCTCTGCAGGCACAGTCCCTTGCCAGGCACACTGTGCACACACTGCATGTGCACACTCCTGCCACCTCAGCACAGAGCTTCACTGGCACACCTCTTGCTAAGCACAATGCCACATCATCACTGCATGTGACTCACAGTGACACATCATCATTGAGCACCATTTGCACTCCTTTTGCCCCTCCACCTAGATCAAGTCATATCTCTTGATCCAGGAAGAATTTGAGGGTGCTCCAAAAAGGAAAGTCGCTCAGTTTTTTATGCTCTACGCGCTCGTTACATCACGTGCACATTTCGGCGCAAGTTACACTCACATTTGATCCTCACCGACAAAACCACTTCCTTCACGCACATTTGCCTCTACATCGATGCATCTGACCCAGCACTTAAAAAGAACAAAAGAAAAGGAATTATTTGCTGCTCTTTCGTCGATCGACGGTTCGTTTAGATCTAGATCAGAGTAGACTAGATCGCCATAGAGGGGACGCTTTGAATTCCCCAAGTTGCCAATCTAAGCCATGCCCGAAATTCCCCGACTAGTACCTACTAGCAGTCAGTCCATATGCTCACATCCAATTTCACATCATTACATTACCTGAAACCTTATGTTCATCAGTTCAGTGAGCAAACTTCAGAGTTCAGAGGCATTGCAGATTGATTCAGTGGGCAGATAGCACTTGATTTCACACACACATGCCACCATTGTAAAGCTTATTTGGCTATCTCACGGCATCGTGCACATCATTTTTCAGCCTTGTAAAGCCTCTTGGCTATTCCCGGCATCATTGACACAAGCCTTGTAACACAGATCAGATCTTATATACTGCAGTTCTATCTTCACCGACGGTACAGAGATTTCACTTGGCATCTTCAGTGTATTTGCAGTTGATTCATACAAAGTTTTTCAGGACACTTTTGAGTACATTGTTTGCACCATGTCGACTAGCAACCTCAATCTGGAGGCATCTGCTAAGTTAGACAACTCCAATTACGGTACATGGAAATACCGAATGGAGACCATTCTTGTGCTTCAGGACAAATGGGAGTATGTCGATGGATCTATACCTAGACCATTGGCCGATCCAGCCACCAGTAGCTCTACTCCATCTGTTGTCACAGTACCAGCAACGGGATCTACATCAAGATCTACATCTACACAAATAGTTTCCACACCAGTAGCAGATCCTGCCATTGCCCGAGCTCAAGCAGAATGGGATAAGAAAGACAAGTATGCCTATCACCTGATCAAGCAGAATGTGCAAGATGTCATGCTAGGACAGCTCAACACAGTCAAGACATCAAAAGAAGCATGGGATATGTTCGCAGCTCTCTACGAGTCCAAGAACACATCCAGGATTCTCACCCCGAGAAACCAGATCAACCAGAGTTTCCGCAATAGCAATGAAACCGGTCATGCTTATGTACTCCGCATCAAAGACTACAACAAGCAAATTGCAGTAGCAGGAGAGACTATGAATCCTGCAGAAATGGTTCAAGTAATCCTGAATGGACTAGGAGAAGGATATGAGAATCTAGTCCAGAGTATTGCCATCCCCAACGGCAAATTCCAACACTGGAAGAACTTCAGTCAGTTCTACTTGATGAAGAACTCAAGACTCAGGCCATTCAAGCACGTAAAAGTCATTCTAATGATCAGGCATTCACAGCTTCAGACAGAAGCAGAGGCAAAGGCAGAAACAGAGGTAGATCATATCAGAAAAGTGGTCATCATCAACAAAGTCAAAATCAGCATCAGCATCAGCATCATCCTTAGCAACATCAGAATCAGCAAAGAGGAAATCATTCCAACCGAGGAAGATTTCAAGGACGAGGGAATGCATCCACCAATGTGTCAAACATTCAATGCAACTATTGTCACAAGTTTGGACACTATGAAAGAGATTGCCGCGAGAAGCAGTACGACCAAGGCGGTCAATTCAGCAGTAATTGAGGGAATTCCCGAGGAAGAGGAAATCATCGTGGTGGACATTCTAGTCACAGTCATTTTGCAAATAAACATGGAAATATGTTTCTTGCAAGTGAGGATTTGCATCCGACTGATACAATGCACCTAGACACTGATTTCAATCCCAAAGAGGATTTCAGCTATCAAGTCGACCAAGTGGAACAGGATCCTTGGTACATCAACAGCGGTGCATCATCTCATATGACAAATCACCAGGAATGGTTCACAGAAATGAAGCCATTAGAAGGTCAAAAGAATGTCATCTACACAGTAGACAATACACCGAATCCGGTTCAAGGGACAGGTGTTATCCCTATGAACAATTTCACTGGTACAAAAGGATTAGTCAAAGATGTGCTCTATGTTCCAAAGCTCAGCAAGAACCTTTTGTCAGTAGGTCAAATGACGGAACACAACTACAAAGTCATCTTCGACGATGATGAATGCACTATCAGAAAGAGGTCAGCTAGTAGCAAAAGGTGTCAAGGAAGGACGCTTATACAGGATGCTAGCTACAGTACCAGATAAGTATGCCATGTCAGCTCAAATGCAACAGATGCCACTATCTGCAAAATGGCACAAGAGATATGTTCATGTCAACTTCAAGTACTTGTTAGATCTCAGGAATCAAAATATGGCAATTGGGATTCCGAAGCTACAGTTTCTTGGAAAGGTTTGTGAAGCATGCTGCTTTGGCAAACAAAAGCGAACCAACTTTGTCAGAAGTACCTCTCGTGCACGAGGTATTCTTGATTTGATTCATACAGATGTATGGGGTTATGCCCAGACCCGCAGCATCAATGGTTCACTTTATTACTTGACCTTCATCGACGACTACAGCAGATATTGTTGGGTCTACTTTCTGAAAGAGAAATCTGAAGTGTTTGCCAGATTTCAAGAATTCAAAGCCATGGTAGAAAACCAAACAGGCAGAAAGATCAAGGTCATGAGATCAGACAGAGGAGGTGAATACATGTCTTGGCATTCATGAACTTTTGCAAAAATCACGGCATTTGAAGACAATTCACATGTGCAGATACTCCTCAGCAAAATGCAAGAGCTGAAAGGAAGAATGGGACTTTAGCAGACAGTGCTAGAGCAATGCTTAGTGAAAAGCATCTTCCGAATCAGTATTGGGCAGAAGCAATAGCTACAGCTAACTACTTGCTTAATCGGCTTCCTACCGAACCGATACAAGGTATGACTCCTTATGAAGCATTCACTGGACACAAGCCACGCATTGGGCATCTCCGCATATTTGGTTGCATAGCATATGCCCACATACATGATGATCATCGCAGGAAATCGGATGCGAAGTCACGCAAATGCATCATGGTTGGCTACAGTGAAGAAAGCAAAGCATACAAATTGTATGATCCCATCAACCGCAAAGTCATTATCTCCAGAGATGTAATCTTCGATGAGGAACCAGAATGGAAAACCTCAACTACACAGGAGATAGAAGCATCGACTTCACAGTCATCTACAGAACAGGTTGATGAAGAAGAGCAAGAATTGCCAGCAACACCCCAAGCAGCACCACAGCAGCTCAGACGGTCTACTAGGGAAAGCAGACCACCAGCCAGATTGACATATGCTCAGAAAGGCAAAGCAATTCAGGTGGAAACCACCAACTATGCTCTTATGACTACCATCATGGCTACAGAAGAGCCAGTGTACTTCGAAGACGCAGTAGATAAGCCAGAATGGCAAACTGCTATGAATGAACAAATGGATGCTTTGTATAAAAATAACACTTGGGAATTATGCGACCTTCCACCAGGAAAGAAGGCCATAGCCAACAAATGGGTATACAAAGTGAAGTACAATCCAGATGGCAGTATTCAGAGATACAAAGCCAGATTAGTTGCAAAAGGATTTGCACAACAATATGGCCAAGATTATGATGAGACTTATGCTCCAGTAGCAAAGATGGATTCCATACGGTTCTTGATATCACTAGCAACACTCAGTAAATGGAATGTGTATCAGCTAGATGTCAAGAATGCATTTCTCAATGGTTATCTAGACGACGAAGTCTACATGCAACAACCAGCCGGTTATGTTGAACCAGGAAAGGAGAACAAAGTTTGCCATCTCAAGAAAAGTCTCTATGGCTTAAAGCAAGCACCCAGAAGTTGGTACAGCAGAATTGACAAGTATTTTGCTAATCTGGGATACATGAAGTCCAATGCAGATCATACTCTCTACTACAAAGTTCAAGGGGAAGACATTACTATTGCACTTTTGTACGTAGATGATCTGATTGTGACAGGAAGCAAGGATAGCTTCATCAGAAAACTAAAACAAGACTTATCTGCAGAGTTCGACATGAAAGATCTTGGACTTATGCACTATTGTCTTGGAATTGAGTTCTGGAGAGATTCAGATAGCACATTCATGAGTCAGCTCAAATATGTTGACAGTCTCCTGAAGAAGTTTCATACGGCAGATTGCAAGATTGCAGCCACTCCCATGGAACAGAGTTTGAAACTTACTAAAGATTCAGAAAAGCCTACAGTCAATGACAGATACTACAGGCAACTCATTGGATCTCTTATATATCTGACAATCACACGGCCAGATATTTGTTATGCAGTAAGCTCACTAGCACAGTTTATGGCAAATCCAAAACAGTCTCACTGGAATGCAGCCAAAAGAGTCTTGAGATACATCAGAGGTACAAGACAATTTGGGATAGAATACAGAGGAAGTCATCCACGGCTGCATGGATACTATGACAGTGACTATGCTGGAGATCATGAGACCAGGAGATCGACACAGGGATATGCATTTTTCCTTGGTCAAGGTGCTATATCATGGTTGTCAAACAAACAGCCAACTGTTTCTTTGTCTTCGACTGAAGTAGAATATAGAGCACTCACTACAGGTGCATGTGAGGCTATATGGCTCAGAAGACTATTGTCAGAAACAGATTACTTTGATGAGTCCAAGCCAACAACAATATACTGTGATAATCAATCGGCTCAAGCATTGGCCAAAAATCCAGTATATCACTCCAGGACAAAGCACATTGATGTCAGAGAGCACTTCATCAGAGAAAGAGTGTTACTTGGTGGCATCACACTGCAGCATTGTGATAGCAAAGAAAATGTTGCAGACATCTTTACCAAACCACTCGGTAAAGAGCTATTCGAGAAACACCGACTAGCTCTTGGTTTGATGCAGAGGAAGGACATTCCCATTAAAGGGGTGTGATGGAATGTAATGCTCAGTCCTTCTTCTATTCCCCAGAATCATCATCTTGAGGGAAGGCCTACTTCATGATGTTGATCTTGAGGGAAGGTGTTGAGAGTTCACGCTCAACATCATGTAATCATGTGTGCATAGCACCATCACGTGATCATATGTGCATAGCACTAACCTTATAGAGTGCTATAAAGGAAAGGGTTAGATCCCCTAACCCTAACCCTAAAAGGGTTTGTATATATTCTATTTTTTTCAACTAATTCTAGTGTACAGTTAGTCATTTGTGGTGTGCTCTCTAGCTGTGCCCTCTCTCCTCATCTCCACTCTTCTCCTCTCCCCTCTTCATATTTTGTCACCTTGGTATAGGGATAGAATGGTTTGGGAGACATATTATTTGCTTTGTAATTGGGAGAATAGAAATGAGTCATGTATTTTGAGTCGGCCAGATGACTGCATGGCCTCCATAATAATATGGAGATCACATGCCAAGCACATGGAGGGCATGTGGAGGAGTGTGGAAGAGTGTAAAGTCAAGAGGAATCCTACTAGAATTCTAAGGTGGTATATGGAGGATGTTGATGTATGGAAAAGAGAGGGTCCCTATGGGCTCCAAGGGGAAAGACTCTTGACTTTCTCAATTTTAAAAGAGTCATGAGGATCTTGTAATGGGACACTTGTCAAAATGTGCCCAAAAGGATATTTGATGGTGACCCATGTCCTTATGTCACTAGGTGGTGAAGGAATCTACTGGCTAAAAATGTGACAAGGTGAAGGAGGGTGAGAATTGCTCTATAAAAGAGACCCCTCTCCTCCCTCTCCACCATCTGGTTCTTCTCTTTGTAATTATGCCATCACTTGTATCTAGCTTTGCCTATCTTTTCCCTTCTTCCTAGAGCATTAGGCTCTCACTTTGTACCCCTCTTCTTGCTTTGATGTTTTGAATAAAGTTCATGCTTCCTTTTCCTCATCCTTCTTCCATTTCCTCTCTCCTCGCTCTAAAGCTTAGTATACCCACATGAGTGAGTCATTTCTAGATTTGTTTTAAGGGTATTCTCTACTTCCATGGGCAACCTCGATTTGCCATGTATCTTGGAAGCTACTTCTCTACTGAAGGAGATCGTTGCCCTTTCCATAACTGTAGTCGGGTATGGACAGTTTTGACAGCCTTCCGTAAAATGGTCATAACTTTCTACTCTGAGCTCCGTTTTGAATGAAACTTATATCAAAATCTTCATCTTTTCAAGATCTATCTACGAGTGTATTCAGATATTTATTCTATTTAGTAGAATAAAAGTTATTGTTGTCTGAGTGTTGGGTCTATTCTTTGGAGCAGTTTTAAGAAGCTTTCGTAAACCGTCATAACTTCCTGTTCCAAGCTCCGTTTTGAATGAAACTGATATCATAATCTTCGTCTTTTTGAGATCTATGTTTCGTCCCAACCGTCAACCTTTCTTATTTCCAATGCTAGAGTACAACCTCACCTTTGACGGCTATGTCTTTGTTTTGATCTGAGAAGATAGAGAGTGAGTGTCTCTTTAAGCTTCATCTAATGCCCAAATCTCTTCTCTCTTCTTCAATTTGTGGGTTGAGAGTGACCAAAACCAAACCCCTAGTTTTGTGTCACAATACCTCACCCGTTGCCCATGTTGTTTACTTTCCTTTGAGTGTTATTGTGGTTGTGTTCTATTGCTCAATTTCTTGCTCTTGTACATATGCTTGCCCTTGTAACTGCAATGTATAGCCCAAACCAACCCCATGAGGGTACTTCGATTGTAAATATTATGATCTATGAAAATTTATGTACAAAGGTTGTGTGATACATTGCGTCCCTATTTGTAGTGTATTCACACATAATATGTTCAAATTCACATATGCAGGCAGTTTCTACGCTAAAGCATATACATCCAAAAGCCATGTATTGTCAATATACAAAAAATAACATTGTAAGGACCTATCCCTCTCTTCTCTCCTCTCTCTCTCTCTCTCTCTCTCTCTCTCTCTCCTGTGCAATCATACTGTTGCAGTTGTGGTAGTATCCAAAGTATTTCTCAAGTGCCTCCTCCAAAAGGTTATGTTGTCTTGAGTGATGTCACCCAAGTTGCTATACAGGTTCGTGTCCCCCATGTAGATAAGGTTCTTAGCCATCATTGTCCAATCTTAGAATTCCACAATCAAAGCATTCTCTCGATATGATCAATATATTATGCTTGGGAAGAGGCCCACAGGAAAGTTCACTATTAATAGTTTGCAGTTTGTGATCCCATTTGCAAATATTGCCTAGTTGGGAGGTTCTTCTCATGCAGCTACTCATTGTGAATAGCTTGCCAGTTGCACATGTTATTTTCTTTCCTTTTAGTATTGTTGTGGTTATGCTCTACTGTTCAATTTCTTGTTCTTATACATATGCTCACCCTTGTAAATGCAATGTACAGTCCAAACCAACCCCATGAGGTTACTTCGATTGTAAACATTCTGATCTATGAAAATGTACATACAAAAGTTATGTGAGGCATTGCATCCCTATTTGTCGTGCATTCACACATATTCCCGATCTAAATATTAACAAAATCAAATTTTGTACCTAAATGACTTCAAGCTCACATATGCAAGCAATTTTTTGAGCCAACACATTTAGCATCCAAAAGCAATGCATTGTCATTACACACAAAAACAATTGTTAGGACATAACCTTGTCACTCTTCATGACATAAGACATAAAATCTTTGTCCTCAATGGATTCCACAATTGACTGACTCGTACAATGTCAAATGGAATAAAGAATTCAACAATAAAAAACCAAACAAAACCGCCTTGCATACACCTACAACATGATGTTTGAGATGCTCCGAAGTGATGCCATTGAGAATGGTTATGAACACATGGTTTCAAGAAAAACAAAAGTGCCGCACCAACATGAACTTCAAAATGTTACATCAGACAACAATGCACTGTCTGCGCTTCAGAATTCCGCTTGCTACCCTCCCTTGGTCTTCAGCTGCCTTCAGACATTGCATCAACTTTTCCATCATTCTTTTTCTGTCCTTCTATATGATGGCCACTCGCTTACTCAAGCAATGGAATTGAACAGCTTGAACCATGAACAAAAAAGGGTATTGTTAATAAATGAGTCAACTAATCCCACCTTTTTGCCAGGGCCAATGATTTCCCTCCTGAAGCAAAGGCTTATGGAAGTTACCAGAGTGTGCGGACGATGAAGCTGTCGATGCAGTTTACATTCCTCTTCCTACAGCTCTTCATCTAGAGTGGGTGCTAAAAGCTGTAGAAAGAAAGAAACATGTGCTACTAGAGAAGCCTCCTGCAATAACAACAGAGGATCTTGAGAAAAAGATTTTGGCTTGCAAAAAGCATGGTGTACAATTCATGGATGGTACAATGTGGACACATCATCCCCGAGCTGCCAGAATGAAAGAAATTTTGAACAATCATGATTTGTATGGAGAGCTTGTAGCGGTAAGTTTTTCCAAAATTGGTATCGCAGGATTATGCATTGAATACCTATGTATGCACGAGGCATATATTTGTTTATGTGCACCGACATGTGGCATTTCATTGACACCTTCAATTATGTGCATTTGTATTTTCAATTGAGATTACAATTGTCTGCACAACTGCAGCAACCTTTAAAGCTTAATTGAATAGTGTTTTCAATGTCTGACCTATTGTCTATTCAAATAGTGAGTGTAATTTCTCATATGGTGTTTTTTTTCAATGTATAACCCTAGTTTTGCAATGTCAAATGAGATCCTCAATGAAAACACCTTTCCCCAAGTTTAGCAGAGGCCAATGTGGTATTGTATCAGCCTATTTCCAAACTCAATAGCTTCTATCATGTGAGAATGGAGATTTGAGCTTTCCGCGTATGTTGTATGGGACTTTATTGGGATCATGGTTGACACGTACGATCACGTTCGATGCGTACGTTCGATATTAGTATGGTACTAAACGAACTAAAAAATCTTAGGTGTACGTCCGACGGTACGTTCGATACAAAAAAAAAAGAGAGATATTTTAGAGTTTTAGAGTAAGTTGAAACACAAACATGTCCATGACTTGATTCTTGAAAGTTGAAACACAAACATTCTACATGTTGCATAGGTGCAATTTGCAAAACTTAAAAGGACCGAAGATATATCATGATTCATGATTCATGTCAAAAGGACTGAAGATATGTCATTATATATCATTACAAACAGTAGCGAGTTGTGTAAAGTAGTGAGTACAAAAAGGGGGACCAAGGTCTAATATAGATGCAAAAAGTTTTACAAAAGGCTTTACTACTACATGCAAGAGCCTAGGGCCTAGGCCCTAGGTCCTAGCTTGATGGAGAGGAGCTTGATGGAGAGGGAGAGAGAGAGAGAGAGATGGAGAGGGAGCTTGATGGAGAGGCCCAAGGGAGATGGAGAGAAGCTTGATGGAGAGGGAGAGGGAGAGGGAGATGGAGATGGAGGGAGAGGTTGATGGAGAGGCCCGAGGGAGATGGAGAGAGAGCTTGAAGAAGAGGGAGCTTGATGGAGGTGGAGAAGTGATGGAGAAGTGATGGAGGAAGGGGATGAAGAGGGAGCTTGATGGGGATGGAGGGGGTGCTTGATGGAGAGGGAGGGAGAGGGGAAGAGGGAGAGGGAGAGGAGGAGGGAGATGGAGATGGAGAGGAGAGAGGGAGATGGAGAGGAGGAGGGAGAGGGAGAGGGAGATGGAGAGGTGGGCAGTGGGCTGCTTGATGGCTAGGGAGATGGAGAGGGAAGAGTGTTTGGTGGAGAGGGGGAGGGGTGAGAGGGGTATATATGCAGGTTTGGAGGAGAGGCTGGCCCCAAACGGGCAGAAAACAGAAACCCTAATCGGCCAAAACCCTAAAAAAGCAGTCGATCGTATGGGACCGTACAGAACAGAATAGAATGGAACGTACATCGAACGTAGGCAAACCTGATTGGGATATCAATAGTTGTAATTAGATCCATGTGGAAGTGGAAGCCCAAATTGTGGTCGCCAAGAGGAAGGTTGAAACCTTTGAGTTCTCTCTTAAAAGGGGCAGGGGAAAGATTGCTTTTCATAACATTGCAGAATATTGCTTGGATCTGAAAAGATAGAAGCTGAAATATACAATATTTCTTGAGAAAAGATGAACACATGATAGGGGGCCAAGACGGGGCCCACCCCATTATCCAGGCTCTTTATTAGAATGAGATACAAGACCAAAGTTTGAAGTGAATCTTATCAACGCCCTTCCAAACTTGAGATCAAACTAGAAAGGACTTGGACTGTAGCCGGAGCTATGTTCAAGGTTGAGCAGTAAGCCTATATACATAAACAATGTCTCACAACGTAGCATAGTGAGGCTGCTCAGGAGGTGCTGCTCCAAGAAGGTGCTGCTGCAGGACTGTTGGAACTGTGGGGAGACACGAAGTGGATAAAGAACACGAGTGTAGTCCACACACAAAGCTCCACTGAATAGTTCAACAATAGAAGTACAAGACATGAAACCCAAGTATAAAGTGAAAACCCTAGACTAGAATAACTTAGACCAAGTCTAGCCTACAATACCATACCATTGTATGTTCTATCAAATCCCTTGGAACTCCTCAGAAGTACCTAGGGTACCTAAAGTACCATGGTTACACAAATTCATCCAACAGGATATAGCAACGTATGGGAGTATTACAAGAAAAACAATGTCATTTTACAACCCCCCTTGACATTGTTGTAGTGTCTCTGATTCCCAAGCCTGTTCGATGACATACAAAAACTTCTGCTAACAGGCTCTTAGTGAAGATATCTGCTACATTGTCCTCAGATGGACAATAGATGAGGCTAATGATGCCATCTGCTATACAATCCCGTATAAAGTGATAGTGATTTTCCACATGTTTCATGCGAGCATGAAAAACAGGATTGTTACCAATCTTTATGCAACTCTGACTGTCACACAAGATAGAGGTGGCCTGATCATCTTGTGAATGATGCAAGTCATAAAGTAGCTTCCTTAGCCATATGCATTCTGTAGTAGCTGCATTTGCTGCCTTATACTCGGCTTCACTAGAAGAAAGAGAGACCCTGGCCTGCTTCTTGCTTAACCAAGATATGCATGCAGAACCCAAAGAGAAACAGTAGCTAGAAATGGATTTTCTATCATCAATGTCCCCTGACCAATTAGAATCTGTGAAGCCACATAGATCAAGATCACAAGCATTGGTATAATGCATCCCAAGAGTAATAGTGCCATGCACATATCTGAGAACACGCTTGGCGGCATTCCAATGAGTGATAGTGGGACAATGCATAAACTGACTCAATACTCCCGCAGCATAAGCAATATTAGGCCTTGTGGAGCACAAATAGATAAGACTCCCCACCAACTGTCTGTACAAACTTTTTAGCCTTATCATACTTAGACAGTTTGAGACCCTTTTCAACAGGTGTAGCTACAGGCTTACTATTCTCCATGTGAAATCTCTGTAATATACTCCTGGCATACTTAGTTTGGGACATGAAAATACCATATTGAGT
Source organism: Dipteris shenzhenensis (assembly GCF_047967505.1). NCBI lineage: Eukaryota > Viridiplantae > Streptophyta > Polypodiopsida > Gleicheniales > Dipteridaceae > Dipteris > Dipteris shenzhenensis. The sequence continues at coordinate 32,323,913 of NC_141614.1, read as the reverse complement.
TTGCCAAAACTCAATGCCCAAACAACAGTGCAATAAACCCAAGTTTGTGACCGAGACAAAGCTGATTTTACTGATGCAATATTCCCCTCATCACTGCCAGTAAGCATGATATCATCCACATAAAGAATAAGAATGATGATTTCTGATTTTTCTTGAAGCACATAGAGATTTGGCTCAGTATGAGTGCTAACAAAGCCCTGTGATAACAAGAACTGATGGATTTTATGGTACCAAGCCCGAGGTGCTTGTTTCAGCCCATATAAAGCTTTGCGAATCTTGCATACCTTTTGTTCCTGTCCCTTAACCACAAAACCTTGGGGCTGCTGCACATAGACCTCTTCCTTTAGGTCTCCATTCAAGAAGGCCGTCCTCACATCCATCTGATAAACAGGCCAACCGTAACTTGCAGCAAGAGAAAATGACAGTCCGAATGGTTGTCATCTTGGCTACAGGAGCAAAAGTCTCCTCATAGTCAATTCCTTCCTCCTGACTATACCCCTTGGAAACTAAACGGGCTTTATGTTTCTCAACTGTGCCATCAGAATGATATTTCACCTTATAAATCCACTTGGTGCCAACTACATCTTCCCAACAGGGAGATCAACCAATTCCCAAGTGGCATTCTTTTCAATGGACTGAATTTCGGATTTCATAGCATCTTCCCATAATGGGTGTCCCTGAGCATCCTCAAAACACTGAGGTTCAATTTCAGCTTCCATAACTGTGCTCATCAAGGCATAATTGACCTGATTTTGTGCTTGCCTTGTACTAGACCTTATTCTCCCCAATACAGGCTGATTTTGTGCATCCTGAATGGTAGCCCAAGCCCATCTAGGAAGGGGCTGATTAGCTGCAGCAGGCTGAGACTGATCTGCAAATTTTACCACCCTCCTTTCATAGACAATAGGCTGATTTTCATTGACTGATTTCTGAACTGAAATTTCAGAAGTGCTACCTTCATCAGTATGGGGAATTTCTCCAAATGTAGTGGAGGAAGAACTTGGTGTGTTAGACACATGTGATGGCATATCTTCTGACTCAAAATGAACAATATCCAAAGTTGTAGTGTCCTCAATGGGCATATGTAAATCATTAGGCATAAAGCAATCATTTTCATTGAAAGCAACATCTTTGCTTATGATAATTTTTTGTGTTTCAGGATTGTAAAGCCTATAGCCCTTGCTTTCAGTACTATAACCCACAAATATGCATTTGATTCCCTTATCATCAAGCTTGAATCTGTGTTGATCTGGTAAACCATGCCACTTACATCTTGGGCTCGTCATGGATGGCGTGAACCCTTTCGGGTTACTCTCGAAATCTTTGTCGATATGGCCCATAGTGTTGGTGAATTACAATATCCCACCATGGCTAACAATAAAGAAGGGACACCTCATGCTTGCACTACTTGTGCCAAGGAAGTACAAGGCCAAAAATATGGATGTGTACATGGCACCTTTGATAGAGGAGTTACAGATCTTATGGAGAGGAGTGCGGGTCTTTGATATTTCCAGAGCTCCTAGACATCATTAGGGGAGAATTGGGGTCTCCAAAGGGCCCCCAATTAGTGTTTCCTAATTTCAAGGGATTAGTGAGGTATTTAAGGTGTACCAATGGGAGTGCTCCTTTTTGTGGGGCAATGCCATGTTGAGGTGGAGGGTGGGCAGACCTGTAAACAGCCCCTATTGGCTACTCCTCTACACTGGGGACCACTCAAACCATCCCTCCCCCCTGAACCCATGCTTGACCCTTCTCCCATATGCACCTCCCCCAAACAAACCTACAAGTCATTCAAGAGTTGGTGGGCCCTTCTGGGTGAATTTCCCCCCCCTCTCAGCTTGTTACAGGCTTGCCCCCTCCTCTTCTCTGGTCCAACTCCATTCTCCCTCCATTTTTCAAACGTGGGAACTCATTTGGCATCTTATCTGCCCCCTCTTGCTCTGGTCCGCTGTGTTTTTCCCTCTCTAGCACCTCCTACAGTAGCAACTACTCATCCCCCTCTGCTCTTTCTTTCTCCATTCCTAGCTACAGTACCTCCTGTAGTGGCTGCTCATCCCCCTCTGCTCTTTCTCCCTCCATTCCTAGCTACGACACCTCCTGGAGCAGTTGCTCATCCCCCTCTACTCTTTCTCCCTCCATTCCTAGCTACAACACCTCTTGGAGCTTCTCTCAACCTTCAGTTGCACCCTTTATACGTTCTTCCCATAGAGATTTTGCTCAGTATGAGTGCTAACAAAGCCCTGTGATAACAAGAACTGATGGATTTTATGGTACCAAGCCCGAGGTGCTTGTTTCAGCCCATATAAAGCTTTGCGAAGCTTGCATACCTTTTGTTCCTGTCCCTTAACCACAAAACCTTGGGGCTACTGCACATAGACCTCTTCCTTTAGGTCTCCATTCAAGCAGGCCGTCTTCACATCCATCTGATAAACAGGCCAACCGTAACTTGCAGCAAGAGAAAATGACAGTCCAAATGGTTGTCATCTTGGCTACAGGAGCAAAAGTCTCCTCATAGTCAATTCCTTCCTCCTGACTATACCCCTTGGCAACTAAACGGGCTTTATGTTTCTCAACTGTGCCATCAGAACGATATTTCCACTTATAAATCCACTTGGTGCCAACTACATTCTTCCTAACAGGGAGATCAACCAATTCCCAAGTGGCATTCTTTTCAATGGACTGAATTTCAGATTTCATAGCATCTTCCCATAATGGGTGTCCCTGAGCATCCTCAAAACACTGAGGTTCAATTTCAGCTTCCATAACTGTGCTCATCAAGGCATAATTGACCTGATTTTGTGCTTGCCTTGTACTAGACCTTATTCTCCCCAATACAGGCTGATTTTGTGCATCCTGAATGGTAGCCCGAGCCCATCTAGGAAGGGGCTGATTAGCTGCAGCAGGCTGAGACTGATCTGCAAATTTTACCACCCTCCTTTCATAGACAATAGGCTGATTTTCATTGACTGATTTCTGAACTGAAATTTCAGAAGTGCTACCTTCATCAGTATGGGGAATTTCTCCAAATGTAGTGGAGGAAGAACTTGGTGTGTTAGACACATGTGATGGCATATCTTCTAATTCAAAATGAACAATATCCAAAGTTGTAGTGTCCTCAATGGGCATATGTAAATCATTAGGCATAAAGCAATCATTTTCATTGAAAGCAACATCTTTGCTTATGATAATTTTTTGTGTTTCAGGATTGTAAAGGCTATAGCCCTTGCTTTCAGTACTATAACCCACAAATATGCATTTGATTCCCTTATCATCAAGCTTGAATTTGTGTTGATCTGGTACTAATGCATATGCCACTGATCCAAAAGTTCTGAAGTGGCTAACCTTTGGCTTATATCCATAGAATGCCTCAAACGGAGTCCGATTCACCAATGCTTTAGTTGGACATCTATTTTGGATGTATGTGGCTGTACCTACAGCCTCACCCCAAAATACTTTAGGCATCTTTTTGTACCTCAGCATGCATCTGGTCATCTCCATTCTTTCTTTCAACAACATTATTTTGAGCTGGTGTGTAAGGGTATGTCTTTTGATGATGAATCCCATGATGAGCCATATAATTCTTATAGGCATGAGACATGTACTCCCCTCCTCTATCTGTCCTCAGTGTTTTGATCTTGGCATTAGTCTGGTTCTCAACAAGTGCTTTGAACTCCTGAAACCAATGAAACACCTCCGATTTCTCTTTCATGAGAAAGATCCATGTAAATCTGGAGTAATCATCAATAAAAGACACATAATACTTGGCACCACGATGTGACCGCACATTCACCTCACATACATCACTATGCAGAAGCTGCAGTATATGTGTGGCTCTGACTGATCCATCTTTTTTGAAAGGCAAATGGTGCAACACACAAAGTGGATAAAGAACACGAGAGTGTAGTCCACACACAAAGGTCCACTAAATAGTTCAACAATAGAAGTACAAGACTTGGGATATATATGAAACCCAAGTATAAAGTGAAAACCCTAGACTACAATAACTTAGACCAAGTCTAGCCTACAATACCATACCATTGTATGTTCTATCAAATTCCCCCTCAATGGTATGGTTAATGACGCATGTAAGTATGATGCCACTAAGCCATGTGACTTCGTTATGTGGATCTCCATCAGCAACATCTCCACCGATTGCCACCTATGACGCAGAACAATTTTCTATCCCCGGTCCAAATCAAGAATTTCCTACCTGGACCCCCTCTCCGGGAGTGGATATACACTGCTACGAGCAGGCAGGAAGTATGACTGAAGTACTCTGGGAACTCCTCAGAAGTACCTAGGGTACCTAAAGTACCATGGCTGCACAAATTCATCCAACAAGATATAGCAACCTATGGGAGTATTAGAAGAAAAACAATGTCATTTTACAACCCCCCTTGACATTGTTGTAATGTCTCTGATTCCCAAGCCTGTTCGATGACGTACAAACACTTTTGTTGACAGGCTCTTAGTGAAGACATCTGCTACATTGTCCTCAGATGGACAATAGATGAGGCTAATGATGCCATCTACTATACAATCCTGTATAAAGTGATAGTGATTTTCCACATGTTTCATGCGAGCATGAAAAACAGGATTGTTACCAATCTTTATGCAACTCTGACTGTCACACAAGATAGAGGTGGCCTGATCATCTTGTGAATGATGCAAGTCATAAAGTAGCTTCCTTAGCCATATGCATTCTGTAGTAGCTGCATTTGCTGCCTTATACTCCGCTTCACTAGAAGAAAGAGAGAATCTGGCCTGCTTCTTGCTTAACCAAGATATGCATGCGGAACCCAAAGAGAAACAGTAGCCAGAAATGGATTTTCTATCATCAATGTCCCCTGACCAATCAGAATCTGTGAAGCCACATAGATCAAGATCACAAGCATTGGTATAATGCATCCCAAGAGTAATAGTGCCATGCACATATTTGAGAACACGCTTGGCGGCATTCCAATGAGTGATAGTGGGACAATGCATAAACTGACTCAATACTCCTGCAGCATAAGCAATATCAGGCCTTGTGGAGCACAAATAGATAAGACTCCCCACCAACTATCTGTACAAAGTGCCATCAAACTTTTTAGCCTTATCATACTTAGACAGTTTGAGACCCTTCTCAAGAGGTGTAGCTGCAGGGTTTCTATTCTCCATGTGAAATCTTTGTAATATACTCCTGGCATACTTAGTTTGGGACATGAAAATACCATATTGAGTTTGCCAAAACTCAATGCCCAAACAATAGTGCAGTAAACCCAAGTCTGTCATATCAAATGACAGAGACAAAGCTGATTTTACTGATGCAATATTCCCCTCATCACTGCCAGTAAGCATGATATCATCCACATAAAGAATAAGAATGATGATTTCTTATTTTTCTTGAAGCACATAGAGATTTGGCTCAGTAAGTGCTAACAAAGCCTTGTGATAACAAGAACTGATGGATTTTATGGTACCAAGCCCGAGGTGCTTGTTTCAGCCCATATAAAGCTTTGCGAGTCTTGCATACCTTTTGTTCCTGTCCCTTAACCACAAAACCTTGGGGCTGCTACACATAGACCTCTTCCTTTAGGTCTCCATTCAAGAAGGCCGTCTTCACATCCATTTGATAAACAGGCCAACCGTAACTTGCAGCAAGAGAAATGACAGTCCGAATGGTTATCTTGGCTACAGGAGCAAAAGTCTCCTCATAGTCAATTCCTTCCTCCTGACTATACCCCTTGGCAACTAAATGTCCTTCCTCCTGACTATATGCCTTGGCAACTAAACGGGCTTTATGTTTCTCAACTGTGCCATCAGAACGATATTTCAACTTATAAATTCACTTGGTGCCAACTACATTCTTCCCAACAGGGAGATCAACCAATTCCCAAGTGGCATTCTTTTCAATGGACTGAATTTCAGATTTCATAGCATCTTCCCATAATGGGTGTCCCTGAGCATCCTCAAAACACTGAGGTTCAATTTCAGCTTCCATAAGTATGCTCATCAAGGCATAATTGACCTGATTTTGTGCTTGCCTTGTACTAGACCTTATTCTCCCCAACACAAGCTGATTTTGTGCATCTTGAATGGTAGCCCAAGCCCATCTAGGAAGGGGCTGATTAGCTGCAGCAGGCTGAGACTGATCTGCAAATTTTACCCTCCTCCTTTCATAGACAATAGGCTGATTTTCATTGACTGATTTCTGAACTGAAATTTCAGAAGTGCTACCTTCATGAGTATGGGGAATTTCTCCAAATGTAGTGGAGGAAGAACTTGGTGTGTCAGACACATGTGATGGCATATCTTCTAATTCAAAATGAACAATATCCAAAGGTGTAGTGTCCTCAATGGGCATATGTAAATCATTAGGCATAAAGCAATCATTTTCATTGAAAGCAACATCTTTGCTTATGATAATTTTTTGTGTTTAAAGATTGTAAAGCCTATAGCCCTTGCTTTCAGTACTATAACCCACAAATATGCATTTGATTCCCTTATCATCAAGCTTGAATCTGTGTTGATCGGGTACTAATGCATATGCCACTGATCCAAAAATTCTGAAGTGGCTAACCTTTGGCTTATGTTGATAGAATGCCTCAAACGGAGTCCGATTCACCAAGGTCACTACTAGACCTAGGCGACTACAGACTCGCTGTTTTCGGGGTCTTTCGCAGCCAGACATCCTCAAAATGATCTCCATTTGCTGATTTACAGCACTTTTTCCTAGTCGCCTATCTTCAAGAGCTCCATCTGGGCTGGGCGACCTCATTTCTGGGCACTTTTGCTGCTGATTTTGTCAGTTTCGAGCCCCTACATCAGCTCGAACTGCTTCTTGGAGCATCCTGTGCCTGGACAACTTCAGATCTGGCATTTCCTTGCTGTTTTTCATCAGTTTCCAGCCTATTTTCAGTTCGCATTTCTCCAGGAGGACCATCTGGGCTGGGCGACCTCATTCCTGGTAGTTTTGTTGCTGATTTTGGACTGTTTCAGCTCCCAAAATCTGGTTGACTTCTTTCTGGAGTCATCTTGAAGCTATTTTGGACTGGGAGCTCACTTTTCTTGTGATATTTTACACGCAGCAGACAAAAATCAGAATTGGGGGCAAGTTATTTGATGCATATTGAGCCAAAGGTTGGCTAACAGTGAATGCTATCATTGGATGCCTTTTAAGCGAACATTTGCTTCAGATTTTATACCTTTGGTTGATGCCGGAAGGGAATTGTGCTTTGAGACAACAACTTTGGGGCAGATTTGCTATCTATATTTGCATTTTATTTTCAGGTTACTTGTGAAGTGCAATCATGTCTCTTTTTGAGAATTTTGGCACCCTGACTGAAGTGGATAAGTTGGATGGATCAAACTATGCCTTGTGGTCTTTTATGCTGAGGAATATTTTGGTTGGAAAAGGCCTTTGGGATATTGTTAGTGGAGATGAAATTAGGCGTGTGACTGCTCCTGGTACTCCTAGCAGTCAAGGTTCTATTGCTAGCTCATCTCATCCTCTTTCTGAGGAGCAAAAGAAGTTTGACCGTCACAATGCTCAAGCACTTTCTTTGATTTCCTTGTCACTGAAGAGGCACATCATGAAGACTATTAAGTCTTGTACTTCTTCTAAGGATGCTTGGGACAAGTTGTCCCGTATGCATAATGTTAAGAATATGGCCAGGGTGATTGCACTCAACAATCAGCTTAAGGATCTAAAAATGACTGATGGTCAAACCATCACAGAGCATGTAGCAAGAATTACAGATTTGCGAGATCAGCTTGCAAATGTTGATGAGAAGATTGAAGAGAAGAGATTGGTCTCTATCACTCTTAATAGTCTTGCTCCTTCATATAGTACATTTGCTACATCATTGAGCATCACTCTCAGGGCTGCATCTATTTCTTTTGAAGAATTGGTTGGTTTGTTATTGCAGGAAAAAGAAAGAGCTCATAATTTTTCTCATGGCTCTCATGGCAGTGAGCAAGCTCTAGCCACTGGGGAGAGGGGAAAATTTCAGAAATATAAGCCTAAAAACAACCAGCCATAAGGGGCAAATAATAGTACCAATAATGCCGGATCAAGCAAAGATGCTAAGGTGAAAAAGGGCAGATGCAATTACTGCAAGAAGCCAAGCCATTACATTATAGAATGCCAGAAACGCATTGCCAATGAGAAGAAGAGGCAAGGCAACTCAAACAGTAATTTTGTGGCTCACACTGAGAACAATGCATCTAGCTCACGTGCACACTTTGCTCAGGATGATCAGGATTTTGCATTTGCAGCCACACTCTCTGAGATATCTTCCAGGGGGGATTGTGATTGTGATCATGCTATTGCTCATAGCAATAATGATGATGCCTATTTACTTAATGTGAATGAGAATTGGTATTTGGATAGCGGTGCTTCATAGCATATGACTCCTCATAAGGAGTGCTTTGAGAGCATCAAACCTGTGTATGGGCTGTAGGTTACTTGTGCCAATGATGCTTCTCAAGACATCACAGGAGTGGGACACATTCCCATTAAGCTTGATAATGGCAAAGTCAAGTATATTCGTGATGTTTGGTATGTTCTAAAGTTGCGGAAGAATCTTATTTCAGTTCCATCCATAGCTCATGATCAGCACATGCTTGTGGAGTTTCAGGATGATCAATGCCGAATTAAAGATCCTAGAAAGGGATATGCAGTGGTTACCACTGGCACTTATGATAAGGGTCTTTATAAGTTGGATGCTAAGCCCCATGTACAGCATGCCTTGGCTGCGTTTAATGCATCTTCATGTGATTTATGGCATGCTAGATTTGGTCATGCACATCATAGAGCATTGGCATACTTGCAGAATAATCAAATGGTTGAAGGGATGCCAAAATTGCAGCAACCATCTAGTTCTTTTTGTGAAGGGTGTATTATGGGAAAGTTGCACCATTTACCTTTCAAAAAGGATGGATCAGTCAAAGCCACACATGTACTGCAACTTGTGCATAGTGATGTATGTGAGGTGAATGTGCGGTCACATCGTGGTGCCAAGTATTATGTGTCTTTTATTGATGATTACTCCAGATTTACATGGATTTTTCTCATGAAAGAGAAATCTGAGGTGTTTCATTGGTTTCAGGAGTTCAAAGCACTTGTTGAGAACCAGACTAATGCCAAGATCAAAACACTGAGGACAGATAGAGGAGGGGAGTACATGTCTCATGCCTATAAGAATTATCTGGCTCATCATGGGATTCATCATCAGAAGACATGCCCTTTCAAAAAGGATGGATCACAGTCAGAACCACACATATACTGCAGCTTGTGCAAGATGAGAAAGACAAGGATTGGTATCTTTTCCATCTTACACAATGGCTCGGAAACTCAATCTCCCCTCCGCCTCCATCGTAGCACAGATCCAACCCTTCTATCGGTGACTCCACTGGCATTGCATCCACCAGTTCTTCCATCGCTTCCACCACCCTCTCGTATGCTTCCGACAGTAGATACATTAGTGTCGTCCCTGAGTCGAAGATCGATCCTCCTCCCTCCTCACTCACTTGAAACACTTCTTCTGGTATCACCAATCGCTCTCCTCCCACCGATATGCCTTGTAGCCCTACGTAGTAGTAGTTCGCCGGGCCGTTTGTCAATATCAGCGTGAAACGAGCAGCTGTCAGAACCTCCCCATAGCCTAGTTCCAGTAAGCTCTACAAAGTCGACGCATATGGCACCAAGCAGTACGAAAACCTTTCTCCTATGTAGTTTCCCAGCGAAGTCTTCAGTCTTACGCTCGGGCCAATTTGACACAAACTGGGGATTACATTGAACCGGTGGTATCGGGAGGTGGAGATTACTGGACTGAGATAGAGCTGGGAACACCGGCGACGACGCAGGTGGTGGTGCTGGACACAGGGAGCGACTTAGTGTGGGTGCAATGCAGGCCATGCGTGGAGTGCTTCGAGCAAGAAGGCGCGATCTTCAATCCCGAGAGCTCATCGAGATTCGAAGAGCTATCCTGCGCATCGGCTGAGTGCAAGACCTTGGCCTACTATGGGTGCGGGTACGATGCTTCGGAATGCGTTTATGAGTATGCCTATGGCGATGGATCGGAGACCATAAGAGATTTGGAAATGGAGTCCGATTCACCAATGCTTTAGTAATCTATTTTGGATGTATGTGGCTGTAACCACAGCCTCACCCCAAAATACTTTAGGCATCTTTTTGTAGCTCAGCATGCATCTGGTCATCTCCGTGTGGATCCTGTTCTTTCTTTCAGCAACATTATTTTGAGCTGGTGTGTAAGGGCATGTCTTCTGATGATGAATCCCATGATGAGCCAGATTATTCTTATAGGCATGAGACATGTACTCCCCTCCTCTATTTGTCCTCAGTGTTTTGATCTTGGCATTAGTTTGGTTCTCAACAAGTGCTTTGAACTCCTGAAACCAATGAAACACCTCAGATTTCTCTTTCATGAGAAAGATCCATGTAAATCTGGAGTAATCATCAATAAAAGACACATAATACTTGGCACCACGATGTGACCGCACATTCACCTCACATACATCACTATGCACAAGCTGCAGTATATGTGTGGCTCTGACTGATCCATCAATGGTGTAACTTTCCCAGAATACACCCTTCACAAAAAGAACTAGATGGTTGCTGCAATTTTGGCATCCCTTCAACCATTTGTTTATTCTACAAGTATGCCAATGCTCTATGATGTGCATGACCAAATCTAGCATGCCATAAATCACATGAAGATGCATTAGACGCAGCCAAGGCACGCTGCACATGGGGCTTAGCATCCAACTTATAAACACCCTTATCATAAGTGCCAGTGGTAACCACTGCATATCCCTTTCTAGGATCTTTAATTCGGCATTGATAATCCTGAAACTCCACAAGCATGTGCTGATCATGAGCTATGGATGGAACTGAAATAAGATTCTTCCGCAACTCTGGAACATACCAAACATCACGAATATAATTGACTTTGCCATTATCAAGCTTAATGGGAATATGTCCCACTCTTGTGATGTCTTGAGAAGCATCATTGGCACAAGTAACCTACAGCCCATACACAGGTTTGATGCTCTCAAACCAGTCCTTATGAGGAGTCATATGCTGTGAAGCACCGCTATCCAAATACCAATTCTCATTCGCATTAAGTGAATAGGCATCATCATTATTGCTATGAGCAATAGCATGATCACAATCACAATTCCCCCTGGAAGATATCTTAGAGAGTGTGGCTGCAAATACAAAATCATGATCATCCTGAGCAAAGTGTGCATGTGAGCCAGATGCATTGTTCTCAGTATGAGCCACAAAATTACTGTTTGAGTTGCCTTGCCTCTTCTTCTCATTTGCAATGTGTTTCTGACATTCTATAATGTAATGGCCTGGCTTCTTGTAGTAATTGCATCTGCCCTTTTTCACTTTAGCATGTTTGCTTGATCCGGCATTATTGGTACTATTATTTGCCCCTTGTGGCTGGTTGTTTTTAGGCTTATATTTCTGAAAATTTTCCCTCTCCCCAGTGGCTAGAGCTTGCTCACTGCCATGAGAGCCATGAGAAAAATTATGAGCTCTTTCTTCTTCCTGCAATAACAAACCAACCAATTCTTCAAAAGAAATAGATGCAGCCGTGAGAGTGATGCTCAATGATGTAGCAAATGTACTATATGAAGGAGCAAGACTATTAAGAGTGATAGAGACCAATCTCTTCTCTTCAATCTTTTGATCAACATTTGCAAGCTGATCTCGCAAATCTGTAATTTTTGCTACATGCTCTGTGATGGTTTGACCATCAGTCATTTTCCGATCCTTAAGCTGATTGTTGAGTGCAATCACCTTGGCCATATTCTTAACATTATGCATACGGGACAACTTGTCCCAAGCATCCTTAGAAGAAGTACAAGACTTAATAGACTTCATGATGTGGCTCTTCAGTGACAAGGATATCAAAGAAAGTGCTTGAGCATTACGACGGTCAAACTTCTTTTGCTCCTCAGAAAGAGGATGAGATGAGCTAGCAATTTTGTGAAGGTGAAGGTGAAGGACAGCATGGAGCGCTTGGTACCCTCAGGTGTGTGGCTGTCGACACTGACACGAGGGTGGATTCCATGGAGGGCCCTGGGGTCTCATGGTCAGATGGATGTTGTACTTCAAAAGGGGACAATAAAGGATTACACAAGGTTTTGGTGGGTACCTAGATGAGGTACAAGGTTTGCTTTCAGAGCAAGTAGGCAGGCAGTACAACAGTCTAGTATGTACTTGATATTCTGCAATTGAGCCTTTATAGCATGCTGTGGAGAGACTCTGCTATTCATGTGTCTCAGGTGATACGAGATTGGAAGGAATTTGCCTTCTTCGAAGGTAGAATGGGAAGTATTGGTGCTTCTTCAAGTCTCGCCACTCGGACGCAGATTGCTAGAAGGTGATGAAGAAAGAGTATTGAAGCCAGAAGAGTACGTGCTTAGGAACTCAGCGAGAGTTCATGGTCCAGGTTATTTGGAAATATTCATTGGTTGTAGACCTTGCCAAAGGAAGGATAGGTTGAAACAGACCCTCAGAGCATGGTGCCTGGAAGACTCCAGGTTGTTCACTCATTATGAGAGGGACAACTGGAAGATCATGACGGCTGGATTGCTCAAGTTCAAAGGCAGGATTGTGACAGAAGATGGTGGTGCCAGGAGGTGCTGCTACCAAAGATGGACCTGTGTCTGGGATGGTGTGCGGAAGCAGAACCAGACCTGGTAGAGCAGGAGCCACTGGATGCAAAGCCAGGAAAAGATTTCGACATCGAAAAGTTCCAGAGGACTATGACCAGGGAGTTACTGGAGCATCGTCATCGACGTGTTGGCATTGGGCCTGCTGGATGTGTCGGTGAGAGGGGGTGTTGGAATGGTGACCTCCCCATCTGTAAGCCCCAATATGAGGAGAGCATGGGGGAGGGAGACCTAGGGCAACAAGACATGCCCAGAGGAAAAAGCTTGGAGAGGGGGTTGCCACATGGGCTACACCTCACAGCGAGGAAAAGACACATAGAGGGGCTGACACATGGGCAGCAAACAGGCTGCCATGTGGGCAGCATATTCATGGACTTACCTGGAAGAGAAGGCACCTTCTGGAGGGTAGAACAAAGGCGGAATTGCCATATGATTGTCCACGACTGGAGCAGGCCAGATTGCGCAGGGTTTCCAGAAGCTATGTGCTGCGAAGAGATGGCGCTGATGTCAGCAGCAGTACGACTCAGTACGGTGCTGCACACATGGCCGGAGAGAGCCTGGCAGAGGGCAGGAGCACATGGCGCAGCATGGCAGGGCAAGGGCACCTTCAAGAAGGGCCTGTTGATGGCGGAACAGTTGCAGCCATCCAGCCCTAGAAGGACCCAAGGGTAGGGCCCTATATGGGCTGCCCTTAGGGCCGGGCATCAGCCCAAGAGAGCTGCCCCAGGTCGGCCATTCAAGGGCTTCCTGGAGGTCGGTTTACAGACTACAAAGTCGGGTAGGGAGGGGCAGTCTGGTTGGCCCATATTCCCCTACCAGGTCGGTTTTTGCCAGCCCCCTTGGGGCCTATATAAAGAGGCCATTGGGCCTCATTCATTCATCACTTGAAGCAGCCCTCAGGACAGCAGACAAGAGCAGCAAAGGGGGAGCCTTAGGCCTACATTCAGGAGGACAAGGTGACCTAGGAGAAGCTCTAGACTGAGCTAGAGTGGCAGCCCACCTAGGCTGGCTTCCGGACAGCAAGGTGGAAGGGATATAGACAGAGAGTCTGCATATGCTCGAGGTGGAGCACGTGGGCTCAAAGATCTAGAAGTGCTTGACATCTTGTAGGAGAACCTTTTGGTATTGTATCCTGTCCTACTTTGTGGACAGACGAAAATATAAAGTGTTGCTTCTATATTTGTTTCTGAGCATTGTCTATTTACTGGCTTGCTGCACATAAATTAAGAAGTTTGTGATTCCAAACCCCACACGCACACTGTGTGAGCTCTTGGGCATTACTATCAGTCTTCCACGTGTGTACCCTCTGTTGGGTCATTTCTAACACCCCTTGCTTGCTCTAGAAGCAAACCATGCACCTCATCATGGAGGGACGATCACCCACACTATGTAACTCTATAATGCCTCCTTCATTCTCACAGCTCTTATCTTACTCTGAATCCATAGATCCTTTTGAAGAACCCTTGCTCATGTCAATGCTACTAGCCAAGCAACTGAAGCAATCCAAGCACTCAACGTTGTCCTTCACCTTCGCAAAGGTTTTTGACTCTTCTTTTGACCACATCTCGGTATCAAACATCCTGACTGTTACATCAGGGTTTTCAAGCCTTACCTTAGGAACATATGGAAATGTCACCAAGATAAGCTCTCTTGTTACCACATCTGCTGACATACTCTTTGTCTCTTTGAATTTCGATCAGAGTCTTTCTTCTTCTTCTAATCTACCTTCTTTCTACAATCCTTTGCAAAATGTCCTAGCGTATCACAGTAGAAGAACTTCTTTTGATGTTTTGTTTTCTTCTTATTCTCATCATCGAAATATTCTCGTCCTTCTCAAGTTTGACATCCTTCTTCTTGGGCTTGCCATGGCCAAGTTTGCCCTTGCCTTTGTGTTTGTCCTTGGAATAAAAGGCCTTGTCATGACTGGATCCTTCGTACTTCAGTTCCTGAGCTTTCTCCTCCAGAAGCAATGGCACAAGTTCCTTAAATGTCACTGGTGCTGCCCTCTGCCTTGCAATCATCGTCATGAAGAAGCTTTTGTTGCTCCTGGGAAGCATGGCAACTAGAAGCCTAGCCATCCTCGCTGAATCCATTGTTGTTGGGAGTTTGTTCCTGATTACCTTCATTTTAGTGATGTGATCTTGTACCGTATCCCCTTCCTCCATCCTCATGCCGTACAGCATCGTCTCGATGTCAAGAATTCTTGCATCGTTATCTCGTACATATTGTTTAATATGATCCACAACAAAGGAAGAGTCTGTCATTTGAATATGAGGAAGAGCCAAATCTTTTTTTTGGGCAGATTTTTTACTTTGCATTTCTCATGTGATGAGGGATAGGAAGGAAGGTGTTTCTCCATAGCTCAGAAGCAAGGTATTAGAAGGGAGATGGTGAATTTGTTGAAGCCTTAGCAGTGGAGACACAGACACTTACAAGAGGTCAGAGTGTGCTGAAGCTAGAGAGGTACTTATTTGAGGATCATTGGGAGCTAACGATCCAGGTATTCTAAAGTTTATTTGGATTAGGCCTGTTTTCCTGGATGGTTCATTTGTGGAGAGATGGAGGAGCAAGAACCATGGATTGAAAGCTCAACGGAGGACAACCACTCCGAGTTGTTCCATAGGGCTTTGTCATGGGAGCTGATGGAGTATCTATCTACATTGACGGGTTGGGATTGGCCCACATTGTGTCAATGAAAAGGGGTTGGAAACTAGGTGGTCCTCTCCCTGGTTGGCTCCCCATATGAGCAGAGCATGGGAGAGGGGGAGCAAGGTAGCATGGGGTTGCCACATGGACAGCACATTGGCTTGGGCAGCAAATGTTGCAAAATAAACAGGAAAGAGAGATGCCACACAGGCTGTCATGTGGGCAGCATCCTTACACAACAAACATGAAAAGGGGCTGGGTTGCCATGTGGGCAGCACAATCAAGAGCTTACATGGCAGTTTGGAGCTGCTTTGGAGGACGGAATTTGTATGGAATAGCCACGTGTCTATCAAGAATAGGTTGGAGCTGATCTGCACAGGATTGACAGCATGGAACAGGTTGCAATCAGCCCAGGACCTTGCAGAACTGCTGGAACATGTGGCGATTGTGTACAGGATGCTGCAGGCAACTGCACGAAATGTTTGGAGGCTGGTATGGATGCATGAAAGCAGGAGCAGGCCTAGATCCAAGGTGGGTTACATGAAAGCAGGAGCACGAAACATTTGGAGGCTAGTACGGATGCATGAAAGTAGGAGTAGGCCTAGATCCAAGGCAGGTTACATGGGGCAGACTAGCGACTACATGGCGGGGAGATTTGGCCAACAAACAGGCTAGAGAGTGGCGACGAACATGGCAAAGGTGTTAGCACTTAGCCCTGGTATGGCCTTATAGGCCAGTTGGGACATTTAGTCTTAGTACACCTAGTTCACTTAGGACAATTTTAGTCCTTAGTTGACTAATTGACTCTGGGCCATATATTGGCCACTCTTGTACTTTCTTCATTATCCATTTGCAAGTATACTTGAGTTTTCTCAAATTGTTGTTTGCTTCCTTGCATTCCATCTCCATTCCATTGCTCCCTGCACCCAACAGTGGTATCAGAGCAAGATTGCATAATCCAACTTGCCTCCCCTGTGCATCAGTTACCCATTGCTCTTGGCTCTAACCAGCTCTGTGCTCCATCCGTACAAAGTGTTGCCAAATACCGCAATCGTCACACATCATTGTCCATACAGATCTCGGCCGCTATTCGGGTTTGTCTATACATCGTCGCCGTCCATATAGGCTTGTGTTGTTGCTGCTTGTCAATCATCTACATGTTTACGGTGCCTGAGTTGTGCTAATACGTCCGAATGGTAGCATGTCGTTGATTCATTTGTATAGTCACGCTTTTAGCTCGTCAATCATGCAACAGGCAGCTTCAATCATATAGCATCGACTAGCCCCATTGTCTATACAGGGTACACTCCTCTGTCAATCCAGCTGTCTGATTGAGGAGTGTATGCTATACGGATTAGAGATGTCTCTCAAGCAATGCAGTTGTAGATAGTTTTGGGGTATTGTATTTGGATCAGATTCTAGAGCTGTCTCTCAGGCAATGCACCTATTGTAACAACATCCACTGCAAGTTGTGCTACTGCTACTACAATCATTTCTGGCTGTACTACTGTTGTTGCACCAAATCCTCCTACAATAGAATAGGCTCAGTGGGATCTTAGGGATGCCCACCACATGCCTTAATTGAATTTTCATGCGAGAGATTTATTATCTCTCACATCCGATCTTGCAAGATAGCCAAGGATGCATGAGATACTTTAGCCAGTTTGTATTAGGTTCGTAATGAGGCCAGAGTTGCCTTTTTGAGGAAACAACTTGATGGTGTACACATGCAGGAAGGGGACATCGTAGATGCCTACCTCACCAAAGTCAAGGACTTTCGTGAGCAACTTATTAATATGGGTGAGATTGTCTTAGATGCACAATAGTTTCCATGATACTTGATGGGCTCCCTGACTCATACCTACAATTTGCTACAACATTGAGGTTATTGGCCATGGATAACCCAACCACTAGTTGTTTTCCTGCTCCTATAGGAGGAGCGGGGTTGTCGAAACCGGGCTGCTTCTATTCATGCAGTTCAGGCCTTTGCCAAAATCACAAGGGCAAAGGAAAATGGGGGGAAAATTACAGCAAGCCCAAACCTTCATCTGGCACCTCACCCTCTTTTTCCTCGCTGATGGGTAGAAGTGCTGTAATTACCGTAAGAAACCAGGCCATGACACGGAACTGCATTTCTTCTGAGAAGAAGAAGCAATAGTAGAGACTTGCAGCCATAGGCCCATGTGCACATCAATGAGGAAGCACATTTTATTTATGATGAGTGGGCCCTTGTTGTGACATGCCATTATAATCCATCATTGGATGCTTCAGCCTTATCACTTTCAGATTTTGACTCTGAGTGTTACTTTGATAGTGGTGCTTCCAAGCACATTCATGCTGTAGGAATTTATTTTAGATCTTGAGTGATGCTCCCAAAAGGGGCATTGTCACTTTGTGCAAACAATGCCTCTTATCCTATCAAAGGAATTGGCCAGGTTGAGGTTACTTCTGTGTCAAGGGATACAATCACTCTCTTCTAGAAGTGTTGCTTGTTTCAGGCACCAAGAAAAATCTGATTTCCATTTCAAGCATCTCTATCAATGGCTTCAAGGTTGTCTTTAATGCTATTCATTGTGCCGCTTATGACTACTGGCATGGCAACTACATTTGTACTTAAATGATACTATTTCTAGAGGGCTGTATCATCTAGATGCATATGAAAAATAGCTACTTATTGAAGCCGATGCACTCAACTATGCTGCGGAATCTGTAATTTCAGACACACGCTTATGGCATGAGAGCTTGGGGCACCTCAATTATAAAAGTCTGGTTAAAATGCATTCACAAGACATGGTTTTGGATCCTCCAAAGATGCATGCACTAAGCAATACATTTGTGAGGGCTGCCTGTTGGGTAAAATGCATCGGTTCTCATTCCCAAAAGATGAGACCCTTGGTGCATCCAAGAAGCTGCACTAGTGCACAGTGATGTTTGTGGCCTGATGCGAATAACTTCTCTTGGGGGTTTCTATTATTTTGTCACTTTTGTGGATGACTATACCAGCCACACATGCGTCTATCCTCTTAAGGCCAAGTCTGATGTCTTTGCATGCTTCAAGAATTTTTTAGCCATGGCTGAAAACAAGAGTGGATGTAAACTCTTGACCCTCCATACAAATGGGGGGGTGAGTATATGCCTCAAGAGTTTGTTGATTTTTTGGCAGACTAGGGCATCATCCATTAATGCACTCCTGCAACAGAATGGTGTCGCAGAGCAAAAGAATTGGTCCTTAATGGAAATGGCCAATTGTATGCTTAAGGACAAGTCTATGCCTAATAGATTTTGGGTAGATGCTCTCATGTGCGCAAACTATCGTGCTGAATAGGGCGCCTACTCGTTGCATTGGAAGGCAATTACACCTAATGAGGCATGGACAAGTCGTAAGCCGATGCTTTCTCACATGAGAGTATTTGGATCTTTGGCATTTGTTCATATGCCCTCTCAGCTGAGGCATAAATTATAGGCTAAATCACAAAGCGAAGGTTACAGGTTGTTTCAGCCCACTACAAGGAAGATTATTGTCAGCATGGAGGTTATTTTTGTGGGTTGTGCAGCCTTACCTTGCTTGGACTGCAAAAGACATCCTAATGTGGATGCCAAAGATGTGTTTGATACCTTGCTCCCCCTGCTTAAGTCTAGTGTAGACTCGGGTCAGATTTTGTAGGGTCAAACCCCACTTGGTTCTAGCAGCTCTCAGCCTTCTCAAATTCCACATGCTCAGCCACATGATCATCATGCAATTGATCAGGCAATTCAAGAGGAGAGGCCTGTCATTAGACAGCGTAAGACAGTGCCAAGGTGGCTCAATGGTGGGACCTGGTTGGGCTGTCAAGCCAGCCAACCAGGCTCATATACACATGTAAAGGGACCGACCCCTGGTCAGTTGAAACAGACCCCTGGGTCAGCCAACAGGCCTAGGGGTGTGGGTGGTTTCAGGTAGGGCTGGGAGCCCTATATAAGGGGGCACTTGGGCCTTCTTTCATTATCACTTGGAGCAGCCAATCCACAGCACAAGGGGCATCCTTGGGCCTATACTCAGGAGGTGAAGGTGACTCTGAAGAAGCTGCAGACTAAGCTACAGTGGCAGCCCACCTAGGCTGTGTTGGAATAGGAAGCTATGGTGGCTCGTAGATAAACATGGCTGGAGAATTGAAGAGAACCGACTGAATGCAAAAGATTATGTGCTGTATTCATTTGAGAGGAAAGCCTCTCATTTTATAGAAAGAGAGAGAGGGTGGCCTAAATCTCCAGGCCCGACCTATTTTGGTCCTATACATGGCCTAGGCTGGCTATTACTGGGTGGGTGCATTATACTCTATTTGTTTTACTGGTCTCTGCAAAACAGTGCTAAAAATCAGCATTTGAACCTATAAAAGGCTATTGCGGATCCCTAATGCTGTTCGAGGCCTGACCTATTTTGGTCCTATACATGGCCCAGACTGGCTATTACTAGGTGGGTGCATTATACTCTATTTGTTTGTGGCACTTGCTGGTCTCTGCAAAACAGTGATAAAAATCAGCATTTGGTGGAGCTTCTATTGCGTTGAGAACAATTTTCAACCTGCTCATCAGCTCTGTCGTTGCAGGCTCATTTTCTATATTCACTATTTTTAGGCTTGAATCCCGGACTATTGGTTGAACCATACAACCAAAATCCACTCCCACCCTTCATTGTGCATCGGGTCGGCTCCCATCTTCACCCATCACGTGTTTACATCCTTGAGAGGACATTGGGCTTTGTGATTTGTTGTTTGGTTCGGAACAAGGGTGTCTGTTAGAGGGTTTATACCTTGTTGAGCCAAGCATTGCATGATTTTTGAGAGAGAATTCCGAGATTGCAGTACATATCCCAGCACAGGACTTCTCTTGTTGGTTTGAGGTGCATCCTTTGCCAAGCATTGGCTTTGGAAGTGATGTCTATTGCTTGAGCACAACATGTGAACTTTGCTGAAATGGCATATAGTAGAATTTGAATGATGTCTTTTAGATGCTTGCACAAGAGAATAGTTAGGATGGCACCAACTATTCTCTCTGGGGTTTTATGATGCGGAATCTCTTGGTTGAAAAAAATTATGGGTTTATGTCACGGGTGATGAAGCCCATTCAGAGGGATTTTAACTTGGCTAAGAAGCTTGCCATTATCATCTCGCCGGATCAGTTTGTGTTAGCCAAACCTCCAAAGTGGGTTCAGGGTCGTAGTGGTGGTGCGGGGGGGGGGGAGCAAGGGCTGAAGGAACATGGTGGAAAGAGGGAGAGAGAGAGAGAGGGTAGGCTAGGTAGAGAGGAAGTGATACTCAAAAGTGTTAGGAAATGGAGTCAATTTGAGTGACTTTTAGTGTGTTCTAGAGTAGTACTATACTACTTTATATCCTAAAGTGCCATGTGTCACTATGGGACTTATCCCATATACATTTGACACTTAGAGTGTGTGTGCCTATCCTGTAAAGGCATTGTACTTTCATTGTCATTTTTATCAAGCCTCATGCCTTTCTTGATCATGTAAGTACTTTGCTTAGTTGTATATTTCTTTCTCGCATTATTTCATTTCCATTATGCTTTCCTAGTCTTGATTTTTCTTTCCATTCCATTCCATGTCTTGCATCTTCATATGGTATCAAAGCTAGACTATCTTCCAAGAGGTTGAGGTAAGAGATTGAGGACATTGAAGCCTCTCTCCCTCATTCCCCTTGGAGGAATGGCTTCTCCAATTCCATTTAGAGCTCTCTTCTCCACGCCATGATCTGCCACCTCTCTTCTCCTTCCTTTAGCTACATCTTTCTGTGACCTGCGGACGATGTTCTGCTTCTATCCAGATCTAGAAGCAGAATCATGGCTTTGTGTCTGCAGCAAAGTTGTAGAGGACCTTGAGTACTACAAATTTCACCTTTACATCATTGCAATCTGAGTTTTCCATGAAAAGTTACAGCCCTTGCAAGAAGTGACGAACTTTGTTTCTGCGTGCGAATTTTGTTCTGGAGCTCAATGATTTGACAGCCCAAGCATGATGCAGCTAGCTCAACGTGAAGCTGTCCATCCTCTTCATCATTGACCTTTGCTTCAGCCCGCCATTTCCTCCTTCTGCCTAACATTCTCTTGGAGCTGCTGCCCGCAAGTTGGTGCCCGTATTCTGCCCACCATTTCTTCCTCTCCTACATCTCCATTGTGCCCGCCATTTTTTTTTCCTTTTGCTCGTCATTTCTCCCATTTCTTCCTCAGCCCTCCATTTCTCCGTCAGCTTGATTGTGCCCTTTATTCTATCCATCACTCTTCTCTCTCCTAGCTGCCAGCTTTATGGGTTCACTTTATGTAGACGAAGGTGACCCGCCAACACAGGATCATGCTCTTATAGTCTGTCTCCCGCATCTAGAGGATGATGGAGATCATGATTTTTCTTTCTAAAGCATAATATATTTGGGTACTCTGCCCTGGGGGTGTCCTACTGCCATTGCTCATTTGGTTCAGTGCATTGCTTACTTGGATTTCCAGGCATTGGCAGGTTACTAGGCTGCAGATGAAGTTGTTGCATGGAGTGAGCAAAGAGTGGAAGAGCTGAAGGAGAACATCCACAGAAAGAGGAGGAGAGGATATAGGATATGTTCATTTTCATAGCATGTGGGAGGGGTGGAAGAGTGTATACTATGCACAAGGGGGGGGGATATGAGTGGTAGGAGGAGGCAAAAAATTGTGGAAGATATGTCCATATTCAAAGTAGAAGGGAGGAATTATGGGAGAGATGTTCATTTTAAAAGTGTATAATCTGAAACTTTTGACCTCATATTTGGATTCCTCGTCGAATTCCGGTCATTTTGAGTATCAACATGACCATATTCCAATAAAAATTGAAAAAATGGTGTTTTTGTCATTTTGCGTGGACTCAAAATAGGCCAAAATGACAAAAACACCATTTTTTCAATTTTTATCAGAATATGGTCATGTTGGTACTCAAAATGACCGCTAGCACAGACTCAAAACAGGCCCAAAACAGGCCAAAATGACAAAAACACCATTTTTATCGGAATATGGTCATGTTGGTACTCAAAATGACCGGAATTTGATGAGGAATCCAAATATGAGGTCAAACCTTTCAAATTATACATTTTGAAAATGAACAAATTTCCCACATGCTCTCCCTTCCCCTTTGCATTTAGTAGATGAACATAACTTTCACATTCCTCATCCTCTCTCTCCTCCTTGCACTCCTCTTTGCATACCTTATAAGTTCCCCCTCTACGTTCTCTACTATGATAATGAATATATGTTCCAACTCCCCTCCCCTTCCTTCTCCATGCCACCTTACCCATGCGCCCGTCCCTCCCCCTTTCCTTTATCTCCCCTCACCCCCCTCTCTCCTCTTAACCGCAACCACAACCCAAACTTTCAACCCACACCACTCCATGTCCCTCCCCCCCCCACCTTCTCTCTCTCTCTCTCAGGTGAATGAAAAGCTCGCAATATTCATGAAAATTGAAAAAAAGCTCGTGACAAAAAGCTCACCAAAAAATCACACCCCATTCCAGTAGTCCCTCACCTTTCCTCCATGGGAGGGTGTTAGGAAATTTGAGTGACTTTTAGTGTGTTCTAGAGTAGTACTATACTACTTTATATCCTAGAGTACCATGTGTCACTATGAGACTTATTTCATATACATTTGACACTTAGAGTGTGTGTGCCTATCCTATAAAGGCATTGTACTTACATTGTTATTTTTATCAAGCCTCATGCCTTTCTTGATAATGTAAATACTTTGCTTAGTTGTATATTTCTTTCTCGCATTATTTCATTTCCATTATGCTTTCCTAGTCTTGATTTTCCTTTCCATTCCATTCCATATCTTGCATCTTCATATGGTATCAGAGCTAGACTATCTTCCAAGAGGTTGAGGTAAGAGATTGAGGACATTGAAGCCTCTCTCCCTCATTCCCCTTGGAGGAATGGCTTCTCCAATTCCATTTAGAGCTCTCTTCTCCATGCCATGATCTGCCACCTCTCTTCTCCTTCCTTCAGCTACATCTTTTTGTGACCTGCGAACGATGTTCTGCTTCTATTCAGATCTAGAAGCAGAATCACGGCTTTGTATCTTCAGCAAAGTTGTAGAGGACTTTGAGTACTACAAATTTTGCTTTTACATCATTACAATCTGAGGTTTCTGTGAAAAGTTACAACTCTTGCAAGAAGTGACGAAATTTGTTTCTGCGCGCGAATTTTGTTCTGGAGCGCAATGATTTGATAGCCCAAGCATGATGCAGCCAGCTCAACGTGGAGCTGTCCATCCTCTTCATCGTTGACCTCTGCTCCAGCCCGCCGTTTCCTCCTTCTGCCTGACATTCTCTTGGAGCTGCTGCCCGCAAGTTGGTGCCTGTATTCTGCCCACCATTTCTTCCTCTCCTACATCTCCATTTCTCCCATTTCTTCCTTAGCCCTCCATTTCTCCCTCAGCTCGCTTGTGCCCTTCATTCTATCCATCACTCTTCTCTCTCCTAGCTGCCATCTTTATGGGTTCACTTTCCACCAACTCTCTCCTTGTGGACAAACTCAAGGGGGACGGATTTCCCACATGGCAAACAAAAGTGCAACTCCTTCTCATGAAGGAGAATGTTTGGGATGCCATCGAAGATGATGAAGCACTTGAGGCATCAACGGAGCTTCAAATACGAAAGATTTGGAAGCAACACAATTCGAGGGCCATCGCAATCATTGGGCTTTGCCTAGATGATTCATTGATTCATCACATCGACTTCAAGTCCAAGACAAAGGAGATTTGGGCACGCCTCGAGAATATATTTGGTAACAAGATTACCAACTCCAAGGTATTTCTGAAAATGCAATTTTATAAGCTGAAAATGGAAGAGTTTGATACTTTGAGTGCGCATATAGCAAAAATTCAATCTTTAGCTCAACAACTCTCCACTTTGAAGTGTTGTCCGGATGACGAGGACAAAATGGCTGTCCTGATGACAAGTATGAAAGGGATTTCTGGCTTTGAGAATGCCTTTGAAGTACTTCGCATTGCATCGACTACATTCGAAGATATGGTGTCTCTTTTGCTTGAAAAGGATCCTCGCAACAAAGAATCTCCATCCTATTCAGTAAATACTACACAGGCACTTGCCTCCACCAGCAAATTAAGACCTAGGCCATCAACTCCACCAGCACGAGGAAAGATATTCAAGCCATTCAAGTGCACTTACTGCAACAAGCTCGGTCATACGGAGGATAGGTGTTACTAGAAGCTTGCTCAACAACAATTAAAGGATCATGCCAGTTAGGTGGCATCCGCCACTAGTGATGATGCAGACGAAGATGACCCGCCAACACAGGATCATGCTTTTACAGTCTGTCTCCTGCATCTAGAGGATGATGGAGATCATGATTTTGCTTTCTAAAGCATAATATATTTGGATACTCTGCCTTGGGGGTGTTTCCAGAAAATGAATGCAATAAATCATGTGTGTTGAGTCAATAAAGGTCCTCTGCCTTGGATAGTCCTCCTAAAATGATGTATTTCTTTTATATTTTTGGTGTGTGGCTCCATGTTCCTCATTAGTCTTT
Source organism: Dipteris shenzhenensis (assembly GCF_047967505.1). Classification (NCBI taxonomy): domain Eukaryota; kingdom Viridiplantae; phylum Streptophyta; class Polypodiopsida; order Gleicheniales; family Dipteridaceae; genus Dipteris; species Dipteris shenzhenensis. The sequence continues at coordinate 32,299,025 of NC_141614.1, read as the reverse complement.
GGAGCCAAGTAGGGATGTACTGTGGGAGCCATGTGTTTTTGGCTTTGATAGGTCTATTTGTTGGTGCATTGGTCTCCTAGACCTCTGAGTTGATCATGCATCCATGCATGATGAGCCTCTGAGCCATGCTAGATGAGATTTCTATGTTACGCTCACTAGTCTCTGAGCCATGCTCACTTGCCTCTGAGATTGTGTGGGAGCAATGTCTAGTTCTAGACCGACATGCACAGTTTTGATGACCATCATTGTCATGTTTTGTTCTTGGTTCCATTCCAGTAGTCCCTCACCTTTCCTCCATGGGGGGGTGTTAGGAAATGGAGTCAATTTGAGTGACTTTTAGTGTATTCTAGAGTAGTACTATACTTCTTTATATCCTAGAGTGCCATGTGTTATCCCATATACATTTGACACTTAGAGTGTGTGTGCCTATCCTATAAAGGCATTGTACTTTCATTGTCATTTTTATCATGTAAGTACTTTGCTTAATTGTATATTTCTTTCTCACATTATTTCATTTCCATTATGCTTTCCTAGTCTTGATTTTCCTTTCCTTTCCATTCCATTTCATGTCTTGTATCTTCAAAAAGGAGACATAATGAAATGGAAATGAAATGACTAGAGTAATGAACAAAAATGAGAGTACTCACATGTAGACCAAAGAGCTTGTAGCTTGATACTTGATTAATTCTGACACTAGACAAGTACAACTCTTATATAAGAGCACACACACACACATGAACACCTATGCATATTGGATAACTCCCAATATGACACGTGGCATCCATAGGACACACTAGACCTGAACTCACACTAGAACACACTAGAACACCCATTTTTGACTTACTTTGGCTTCATATTCTACCATCCCTCCATGAAGGCAAGGTGGGAGACTATTGGAATGGAACCAAGAACAGAACATGACAGTGACAGTCATCAAAACTGTGCATGAGAACTAGACATGGCTCCCACACAATCTCAGAGGCAAGTGAGGATGGCTCAGAGGCTAGTGAGCATAACATAGAAAGCTCATCTAGCATGGCTCAGAGGCTCATCATGCATGGATGCATGATCAACTCAGAGGTCTAGGAGACCAATGCACCAACATCATGGAACTCATATGCCAGGCTTGATAACTAGACCCTATCAATGCCAATACATGGCTCCCACAGTACATCCCCCTCTTGACTCCAAGGATTAACTAGAAACATGGAGTTACACACCATAAAAGAAATACATCATTTTAGGGGGACAATCCAAGGCAGAGGACCTTTATTAACTCTTTAAACATTCTTTTTAGAGAGACTACTCAAGGCAGAGAACCTTTAACTCAAACATATATATAAAAATATAAAAGATTTCATTCATTTTATGCATAGCAAGGGCAGAGAACCCATGAGCTCGAAGTAGCTACCGCACAAGAGTGTGCACATCCTGATGCAAAGAGGTATGTCGGTGAAGAACCAGGTGAGGATGCCCTCGAATGATGTGTCAATGAAGGCCATAGGAGCAACTACCAAGGGAGATCACGTCATGACTCTCAATGTGTTGATCGGAGAGTCACCGAATGCGCAGAAGAGGCAGTGAGTAGCAGAGATGGTGCACCAATCGAAGCAGTCACCGAAGTGTACCGAGATCAGAGAAATGATATTTGACTGTTTGGGACAGTCAAACACTGCAATATCGCAATGACAGAGATGATGAGGTGTGAAAAGAGTATTCCCCGCTGTCGGAAGCCTCAAGTCAATGTACCGGAGTGTCAGTACAGTTGAAATGACTTATGGGTAAGCTTGAGAAGCTCAAATCACTAGTGGAGGTCACGGGAGTCCAAATCTAAGCAAAAAATGCCAAAAAGTAGCCTAAAACTGCTCGGAATCGCCTTCTGACAAGTTGTACGGACTCCTGACATTGTCGCACATCCACCTGCAGAGGTCCGTACGGACGTCCATACAGCTGTACAGACAAAAAATTGAAAATTTGTTTCCCCTTGAAATGGTGTGGGACAGGGTCGTTTATGTTTGGGCAGTGCCAAAATATCAAAAAACATCAAAATCGGACCTCAAAAGGTCAAAAAATAGCCGCTGGACTGCTCCAAAACAAGTTTTTGGTGACCAATTGACGAGGAATTTCCGCCAACGCTGAGGGAGAACCACGAACTGATGCGGGAGTGAGCTGAACTCACAAACGAGGACCAGGAGCAATCACTAGGACACCGGAGTACTTGATGGCGAGGAACCATGGCGAGGCTAAGGGAAGGGAGGCTGTACCTTAGAGGAGAGGGGAGCTTCCATTTGTGAGCTTCTCTCATCCTCTAGATAGAGCAAGAAGAAGGGGAAGGTAGGAAGGGAGGCTCTGATACCACATGAAAGAACATGGTGGAAAGAGGGAGAGAGAGAGGGTAGGCTAGGGAGAGAGGAAGTGATACTCAAAAGGAGACATAATGAAATGGAAATGAAATGACTAGAGTAATGAACAAAAATGAGAGTACTTACATGTAGACCAAAGAGCTTGTAGCTTGATACTTGATTAATTTTGACACTAGACAAGTACAACTCTTATATAAGCACACACACACACACATATGAACACCTATGCATATGGGATAACTCCCAATATGACGCGTGGCATCCACAGGACACACTAGACTAGAACTCACACTAGACCACACATTTTTTACTCACTTTGGCTTCATATTCCAACAAGGGCAACAACACGTTGCTCCAGTTGGTCAAGTGCAAGCACCTGCAAGTGTTACTCTTGAGCAAAGAGGTGCCCAAGCATTATCTTTGATTTCATAAATGTGGAGAGGTTTATTATTCCTCATGTTAGGTCCTGCTGGGCTTCTAAAGCTACCAAGGATATTTTGGAAAATATGTATTAAGTTCGTACTGAGGCGGGAGTCTCATATTTGAGCAGAGAGCTTGATATCATACGCATGCATGAGAGTGACTCTATGCAAGACCATGTCACCAGGATCAAGACTTGCGCGAGCAACTCTTGAATATTGATAAGGTCATTCTAGACTCACAGCTTGTTACCACTACTTTGAACTCTTGCTGGAGTCTTAACTTTTTTTTCAGACATCTCTCAACTTTCGACGAGAGGGAATCAAAAGTGTCTCACTTTTGAAGAGTTGGTAGCACTCTTGTTTGTAGGAGGAGCAAAGGCGAAATAATATGGCTTCATGTTCTCGTAGTGGGGAGCATGCTTTTTCAGCCAAGAATAAGGGCAAAAGAATTTTCAGCCAAGGCATGCCTCTAGCAGTGGTTTTGAACATGCAAGTGGGAAAGATAAAAAGGATGCCACAATGCCTTTCAAGAAAGGGAAGTGCCATTATTGCAAAAAGCTCGTTATCACATCATTGAATGTCCCAAGAGGCTTGCAATTACTCCAATTCTCGTTGACGGCCATAGTGCCATTGCATTGTGCAGAATCTTGTATTTCATGTTCATACAAAACACATTGAAATTCATAATCATTATGTCAGGGAGTGGCTACATGCACGGGACATCAGCTTGGTCTCTTGCCCTACATAGCAAAATGTGGCACTACACCAAAGCATTACTCGTCCAAAGTTTGAGGCTTTTCTCAAAGCTTTAAACTTATATCCATTTGGTGATTGATGTTTACCTTTTACATTGTGACACTGTCACTGCGGGGGGGTGTTAGAAATATTTATGTTTCCGAAGGCAGTGGCCAATGTTATGTAATAAGGGCTAGGGACACTTTTTCGTTTTATTAAGGTTTTTTACCCGTAACCTCAATTAGAGGTTGAGTTTGTGGGTGAGTTAGTCATCAAACCTTTTTTGACTCCAGTTAGGGTCCATCCTAGGGTTTTGTCTGTATGACTACCCTAGCCTTGTTGTCACATGCACCAAGGTCAAGCCCAAGTGGTAGTGACAACTAGCTCTCTAGCCTGCTTGAAATGGCCCAAAAGGGCCTGGTTTTATAGGCAAGGGCCAACAGCCTGGTCGGCCAAAACCGACCAGCCAGTCGGTTGTGCTGGCCCAAGGTTGGCTGGTTCCCAGCCTATATAAGGGGCCTTTTGCCACCCCTTTTTTCTCACTCAGCTTCCTTAGTTCAGGACTCAGCTCCCAGCCTCTAGCAGTGCTTCCAGCCAGCATAGGAGGTGGCAGTGACAACTAGTTGTCTAGCCTGCTTGAATTGGCCCAAAAGGGCCTGGTTTTATAGGCAAGGGCCAGCAGCCTGGTCGGCCAAAACCGACCAGCTAGTCGGTTGTGCTGGCCCAAGGTTGGCTGGTTCCCAACCCTATATAAGGGGTCTTCTACCCCCGTTTTCACTCACTCAGCTTCCTCAGTTCAGGACTCAGCTCCTAGCCTCCAACAGCGCTTCCAGCCAGCGTAGGTGCGAGGTTTGGGTGTCCTATTTCTGCAGCATAGTTCCATCTCCCGCATGTTGTAGTTAGGGGAGTGGTCTCAGCAGAGTTTTGTATGCCGATTCGGCAACCATGTACAAATAAAGCAGTGTACTATTAGGTAAATGTCTTGTGTCTCTCATGCTTGAGTTTGCCTTTTATATTCATCTATCTTTCTGCATAGCAAGTCTTCACTTGTTACACTTGTAGTTCTTTTGTGTTGCTGCAATTTGATTCCAGCTTGCTTCGGCTCCATTCTCTCGCCTAGTCTCGCTTCCATGTCCAACACAATGTGCCGAAATTACATAGGAAGAATCGTGATGATGAAGCTCTGAGATGCAAGGTCATTGACTGAAACGAGAAAATCAAGGTTCTAGGCTATATGAACTTGAGATGAATCTGAGGTGTAACATGCATGGAACCCAAGACTTAACAATCCACACATGTTTTTCATTTATAAGGGTTGATTGCCTTGTTTCTTTTGCTTGAGTGCTTATTAACAGACAGGTGATCTAGTTCTCAAGTGTCTACATCTCAGCCCATATCTGCTATAGCTACATCATCCTTGCTACTTGTCGTCCTTTCTTTGGGATTGTTTGGAATTATCCAAGTCCTTTGTTGGAACTTGGGGAGAGAGGAGAGCTTCATCATGGAGGTGAGTAAGAACACAATGGGTGTTCTTTTCATTATGAGAGGGAAGTCCCTCTTTTATAGAAATGGAGAGAGGGTGGCCTAAATCAATGGCACCTCTCCTACATCAAAGGAGGTAGCTCCTAAATCATAGGAACTCCACAATCATAGGCACCACCCCATGTGGGGGCCTTTGCATTACATCATCACCTGTGTCATGGTCTAGGGCACTAAGTGTGCCTCTTCTACACACATACACACAACCGTATGACTGCTAGTGGATGCACACATGCTCCTAGCAAGCCCTTGATCACACATATCCCAACATACCCCCCCTTAAGGGTTTGCCTCTTGCAATGTCAAGGATACATCTAGTCTCATAGTTTCTCATGCCATCTCATGGTGGTCACACATGGCCATCTCATGGTGGTCAAGGATAAATCTAGGTCTAGGATCTCATGCTAGCAAAGGTGCCCAAGGGTCAAGGTTTACAAAAAATGGGATAGACCTCCCCAAATGGTTCTCTCTCTTGCATGTATAAGGATTAATCATAGGCCTGTGTGGACCTAGTTTCTCATGTCTGCAAGAGGTACCATGGGAGTAAACACACATCACATGGCCTACATCATATGGTGACCAGAGGTGATTTACAAAGACTATATGGACTAAAGAAAAACCATAACATTCTTTTTTTGAGTACTAATCCAAGTAGAGAACCTCAAAATTGACTACATGACCAAGTGATGATAAATAAAATTCAAAAGACAAAGTGCTCAAAAGGCATAGTCCTTGTCTTCTACCACAAAGTTTGATTCTTCATTTGTTGATGGAGTCTTTCCTTCAGCAACATTTTCTTTGTTGTTGATGCAGCTCTTCTTCACATGAAATGCTTCATTCTCTTGGGAGTCATTCCTCTCCTCTTCTTGGGATTGTCTCTTGGAGAGCAGCTGTAGAGAAAACCTTTTTAGATGGCAATACTCCATAGTATGATTGGGTACTCCACAGAAGGCACATATCTTTTTCTTGGTATTCACCTTGATGAAATATTCACCATTACAGGGCTTTACTCTCATTCTAGGCTTCTTTTGGAATGCTTTCCTCTGAGATACATAATCAATGTTAGAGGAACAATATGATGAAGGCATATTGGGAAGGTCTTACCACTAATGTGGTAGTGTCTAGTCCCTTACAAATAAGTCTCCTTCTCTACAAGTATAATTGGTTGGAGAGATATTTAGATACCCCAAACTCTTAGCATAAATGAAATACAATGTCTATTGCTTCTAAAAAATAGCATTCAAGCATATTTAAAACATAAATGCATTATGAGCATTTACCAAAACTGTCAAACTACAGGACAATGCTCCAAAGATAAGACTGAAAAATGCCTCAGATCACTTCCAATGGTCAAACATCTAAAAGACCAAAGATAACTGACATAATAATGAAACTTTCTAGCACTTAACCATATCTTAGAAGCATATATCACTGTTACCCCCAAATCGAGCAGTCTGAAATTGGAGGGTGCAATTGAAGCTGAAGAGAAAAGCTTTGAGAGGGCTTTCAAAGGCAAATGGAAGCTCTTACCGAGGACTACTTCCAGGAGAGAGGAATGGCAAAATTGCACGTTGTGTCACCGTGGAAAGATGCGCCTATTCTGACTGGTTTTTTGCATGTTTCTCCTTATTCCAGCAAGCATTTGAGCTCAAATTTCATGAGCAGCAAGCTCATAGTGTCAACCACCCGTGGCAAAGAAATATTGCGTCAATAGGTAGAATTGCTTGAAAGTTTGTCAAGCAGAGATCGTGTCGGCACAGGCCGTAGAGGGCATCTCTCCCTAATTGCTTGGTGTCAAAGGTGTGCCCTAAGTAGAGGAAACTTCAGCTCAGAGGGCTCTGGGAATGGTGGCTTAATGGAGGAGAACGGAGCTAAGCAAAATCTGGAGAGAAAGAGGGTAGAAATGAAGAAGAAGATGGACGGTGGAGAAGAAGATGATGAGGTGGCATATTGAAGCTACAGTGGGCTAGGGACTCAAGGAGGCTATGATACCAAATGTTGGAACTTGGGAGAGAGGAGAGCTTCATCATGGAGGTGAGTGAGAACACATGAGATATAGCAATGGGTGTTCTTTTCATTGTGAGAGGGAAGTCCCTCTTTTATAGAAATGGAGAGAGGGTGGCCTAAATCAATGGCACCTCTCCTACATCAAAGGAGGTAGCTCCTAAATCATAGGAACTTCACAATCATAGGAACCACCCCATGTGGGGGCCTTTGCATTACATCATCACCTGTGTCATGGTCTATGACACTAAGTGTGCCTCTTCTACACACACACACACAACCATATGACTGCTATATTTTGTTCAGCCATGCTTGTCTGTGCTTCTGGATAACCTGTGCTATGTATGGGCTTTGTAACCGGTCCTAGAGAACTGTCCATACAGTAGTACAAACTATCCACACAAGAAGAGTTAATCTCTTTTTCCTCAATATTTCATGTGTTTTTTTGTCTAAACTGCAATGCATATAGAAGATAAGGTCCCTGTAGGTGGACATCGTCAATGTTGATTTTGGTGGCTGATTTGCCACGAGAAGCAATAAATTTGCCTAGTACTTACTGTTAATGGATGCTAATGTTTGACTGCTCATACCTTTATGATGGCTTCTCATACAATGTAAATGGCTACCCATACCACAAACAAATTTAATTGCTCATATTGATGTTAACCACACTGTTCATATCAACCTGGGGATTTTTTTCTCCAAAGTTAGGCTAGCTGGGTACTTCCAAGCCTTAGCAGAAATTGCTTGTAGATCAAGCGGATTGTCTAACATAACACACCTAAACAAAATGATTCATGGAGAACGATTTGCACTGGCGTACGTGTTTCTCGGGTGGACTAGGAAGGGGTGTGTGCGGGGCCGGGGGGGGTGATTGGTAGAAATGGTACTGGTATAAGTCTATAATGCTTTCCTGCTTCTATGGTTTCAGATTCATTCCACCTTTAGTATTTCAATGCCTCCATCCTTTTTCACGGAGGACATACATGTATTGGATCAGTTTATGACTTTAACAAGCAAACAATGAGCAATAAATGCATGCCCATCTGGTGTTGCATTTAAGTATGGACACTTCGTCACTTCTGTACATTATCAAGAGCTTCACTTGTACTTATCTATTTATAGATGTGTACATGCATAAGTGCCCTCCTACCCAAGTTGATCCCAAAAGAATTGGAAATTATTCAGTCAAAGAGAGAGAGAGAGACTATCATGGATCTCCTGAATCTTAAACATTGTATCTACATACATGCATACATGTATACACACATATATAGACTAAGAATAATCATATATGAGGGCCAAAAAAGTCAATCAGTAGTTACAGGATTCTAGGAAAGAATTTGCTTCTCTAATTGATTAGCTTGTTTACCAGCCTTTGGTACAATAAGTTAAACTAAAGTTACAAAAGGACAAAACATTACCCTAAATTATTTTCTGCTCTATAACATTCATGTGTCTTTCAAATCCTCCTAATCACCTTAATAACTGGGTTACAACCCAACGGATACCAGTACCTAGTTGACCTTAGCAAAAATCCTTGAACCAATTCAACCAAGCATCTTGCCGGACTTACAGTCGGTCCTTTCTTCTATCGAATTTGTCCTCATTCCAGTCACCCCCAATATGGCAGTGCAATCCTTGAAGGCATCCTTACAGAAAAAATTGCAATGTGGCCCTTTCCCTAGAAGCATTCGGTGCATATATAGAAATAGAAATGCATTTCCAATCCTTCACAACCACCTCTAATGAAAAACATATGCCTTCCTAATCTCTGTAAAATTCATTGCTGCTCCATGTTCTGTTCATCCTTAAGGGCAACCCAACATGAACCTCGTAGAGTTCAGAAAGACCTAGTAATTTCGAGAATCCGTTCTGAAATAAAAAGTGTCTCCTACCCACAATTTGATCTCCTGTAACATGATGATATCTGGCCTTTTCTTGCCCAAACTCTTCTATATCCCACCTACTTAGTCTCATCACAACCCCCCTACAAGTTTCCACAAGATCAATGTAAAACTTTTGTCTTTTTATAATACGCATGTGCTGTGTTACATGGGTCCTTTAATCACATCTGTTTGATAGTTTATAATCATTACTATGTATTGTTAGTGTGGTTTGCACCCCATGTACCTACGATTTCCTGGAAATTAGGGATATAAAGTGGGTGAACAAATTGAGTCGGGCCATGGCAAGTTGAATCTTTATTAGTTTCTACATTGAAAAGTATATGCAAGGCTCCATCACCATCAAGACTATTTTTGAATTATTATCCTATGGTTGCATGTAACATTTCCGACTTTAAATCAACAAGTTTTCTATAGGGTAAACATATAGAGAGGACTAACAACTTCCAGATGGGCCACTTGTCGCCATAGATAAATGCCAGACATAAACTCTGTCCATCTTTTTTTCTATGATATAACTGGGCATGCCACATGTCCTTCCTCTTCATGAGGTTAGTGGCTTCATTAATCTCTGGTTTACCACCAAGCACCAATGTGCTTGCCTTGAGCATATATGCTCTTGCATCAAACTCTCCTTGTTTGAAAGATTCCAATTGGAGATGGATTGTTGCAAACAAGCTATCTGGTTTTTCTCAACCTAGCTCCGTTCTTTCTCCTTTGATGCTTTATCCATAGGAAAGGCTATTTTTTATCCTTCAACTCCTCTTTGAACATCCAAGTGCCTTCATTGATGTCTTTATCAATCCTTTTGATTAAGTACATCATGTAATTATGTGTGTGTGCCTATTCATGCATGCGCAAGCACGTGGGTGCATGTGTGTAAGCTTTTCTCCTCATCTTCTTCATCCTCTTCAAGCACATTCATTGATGTTGAGGGCTATTCATCTTTACTTGTTGAAGGACTGCCATATTGGTTCTCTTCTTCATGTGCTTAACCAATTTGCAGGTCATTACTAAGTTCTTTCTCCCCATGGTAGTGAAACACGTCTGCTACATTGAATATGGGACGAACTTTCCAGCTTACTCGCATTTGAGCATATCATTTTCTTTTTTTTCAAGAAAGAGACTTCTATTACGTAAGAGAAAAAACCCGCAAGAGCAAGCTCAAAGCGGAATACATCATGAAACCATGAGGATAAATAAACCCCCGATCATCCAATATACTGTCATTCCACATGACCAGTTGCCTATCAATCTCTTCACGAGAGGAAGGGGGAATCCTCCGAAGAGTGCTCCTGAAGCTGGCCCATGCTTTCAAGATGGCAACCATGAGAGGGGACGAAGGAGACTTGAGGTGTGTTGCAGTGAAGATCCATCTAATACTGCCCATCCAGTCTTCTCCTGAAGAAGGTGTGCATGTCTGTATGCTGCTAATAAAAAATGCCTTGCACGGCTGGCATGAGTCCCCGCACCACCATCTTGCAGAGTAAAGCTATGCACTGTAAATCTGGATCAATAATATTGAGACCCTCTTCCTGTGTAGGGAGGATGAGTGTCTCCCAAGTCACCCTAGCTAAAACATCTGTTGTGCCATCAAGCCCACTCCAAATAAAATTTCTAATTGGTCTCCTGAGCTGAATGATGAAATCCCTAGAACGGCACCAGCAAGAACAAATAAACCAAGCCGTGGCCAAGAGGACTTGGTTGACCACCACAACTCTAGAGACAAGGTCTAGCTTGGATGAGCCCTAAAAAAGGAGCTTCCTCCTGATGCTCTCCAACACGGGAGCAAACTGTTGCGTGGAGAAAATATCCAAGCTGACCTGGCAACCCAAATATCTGACTGGCATACCCCTCTGAACCCAAGTGAAACCTATGCCAAGGCCCCAATCTGGAGTGTCCTCGTCACTGATCCAAAAGCCATTGGATGTATGCCAATTTATTTGCGCCCCCGCTGCCAAGCAAAATAAATCCAATGCTGAAGTAAACTGCCGTGTCATCTGCCAACTCACTGTCAAGTAGCTCCTCTTCTCGTCTGATGGGAAGTCTCAGCCCAAAGATGTCAGCTTGAGATCTAATATAGATACTCATAGCTTCAGCCACGAACAAAAAAAGAAAAGGAGCAAGGGGGCATCCCTGACAGATTGATATGAAAATTTGAAATCTCTCACCCCTTACCCCACCAATAAGTACTTGGCTGTGGGCTGATCTGTACAAAGAGGAAACACCTCTAATCAAAGCATCTGTAAAGCCAAAGCATAGAAGGGTGCCCTTCAAAAAACCCCAATCTACTCTGTCATAAGCTTTCTCAAAATCCAAGAGTAGAATGGCTAGATTCTGGCCGCTCTGCATGGCCCACTCTGAAGCTTCCCAGAAGGAGAAAATGTTATAAAAAATGCTTTTGCCATTCACAAATCCCGTCTGATTGTCATGAATAAGATCTGGGAGAAGGGGCTGCAATCGGAGGCTGATTGCCTTGGCTAGAATCTTGTAACATGTCCCCAAAAGTGTGATAGGCCTCCACTAGGACACTAAATTTCTACAACCCCCTTTCGGGATAAGGTGGATGAGACCCTCTATGAGTGACCCGGGCATCTCGCCAGAGTCCCAAATGCCTTGCAGGGCTAATGTAATGTAGTCTCCAATCATATCCCAAAATGCAATGAAGAAAGAAGGGGTGAGGCCATCCAAACCTGGGCACTCGCCCTTGTGAAGGGCTGAAAGTGCTGTCCTAAACTCTGTGTTGGTGAAAGGTGCATCAAGCAAAACATGCATATCCGGTTTCACCAACATAGGGATGCTCTGCCAAATAACCTGTCTAGCATCCTCTCTATCCTGTGTGTCAGGATCTGCAGTAAGAAGGGTGGCATATAAATCTGAAGCTATGCGCATGATGTCATCTGGATCTATCTGTAAAACCCCATGTGAGTCAATAAGCTGGGATACACTCTCTACTATGTCTAGGGCCAAGAGTAGAGAAAAAGTGTTTATTGACTCTGCCACCCATCTGAATCCAGAAGGACTCCCGTGCATGAAAGACAAACTCTTCTCTCTTATCAAGCAATGTCTGCTGATGAGTCCTTGCTGTAGCAAGGCGCTCCTGAATGCAAGCATCTAAAGGCCGTTTCTACTCTTCCCTCTACAAAACTGCTAATTGCTGGTGAATACCAATCTCACGTCTGAAAATATCTCGTCTCCTAGTACTAGCAATTAAGTGGTTAAAGTCACTAATACCAGAAAGGGCAGCAGCTACATGTGATGGAGATGGCTGCCCACCTGGACATGAGAAACCCATATTTGCAAGGCTGCCTCAATAAGGTCCTCCTCTATATACAAGGCATCTGGAATCTTGATGCTGGCAGATTGGCCTCTCAAGTGAGGCTCTGAGATAGCTAGCACAACAGGAAAGTGGTTTGAAGTAAAAACCCCAGCAACAATGCATACCGATCCACCTCTATCTAGTGCCCAATCATCTACATAGAATCTGTCAACGCGTGCATGAATAGGCATCTGCTACCTCCTATTCGACCAAGAGAACAGAAGGGACTGTGGCTGAATAAGAAAGGCATCGTCCAACCAAGTATCTCTGCCATAGTAGTGAAAAAGGAAGGCATCCCAAGCTACTCTCTCTAAGGAGTGAAGTCCTCCTTCTCTACCCCTTTTTTGTTTGATGGTAACTCAACCATGTTGAAGTCACCTCCAATCACCCAAGAATCTGCAATGGGGCCCATGAGAGCAAATCCTTCCACATAATGACACGTTCCCCTTTAATGTTGGAGGCATACAGGTTAAGGAAACCAACCTTATGCCCTCCAATCAAGAGAATAATCCACTGAGCCCTAGAGGGAATAATGACTCCGTGTCCAACAACTAAGGGAAGAACCAACTGTGAAACTGAAATAGAAGTGCCTCCCCTAGTGCCCAAGGCAGGCGACCAAAACGTATGGCCAGAAAGCAACTTGCCTGACTTAGCACAATCCCTAGAATCCAATTTGTGCTCTTGAATAGATAAGACATCAATGGAACCCCCAGTAACACCTAGATGAAGTTGCAGCTGTCTACAACGGCGATGTGGAATGCCACCTAGACCTTGTATGTTCCAACTAACAATCCTCATCAACGGGAGGATGTAGAATGGAACACCTTACCTGACCTAGTGGCGGAAACAAACCCCTCAATAGGGGAAGACCTCCTGCTCGAGGAGCAAGAAAAGGAAACAAGTGGCGGAAAATCAACAGGGAAAAAACCCTGCCATCTGACGAAGAAGCCCTATCAACAGGAAACCGAATCATTGGCTCACCAAAAGTAGAGGGCACAAATTCCTCCTCTGGGAAATATGAAGCATCTGCCAGAGCTGAAAATGAGTGCTTGTGAATCAGGCCAGACATCGGAGTGTGAAGGATCCCTTATGAGAGAAGAGGATCAATAGTGTAAACCATCCCCTTCCCCCTATCGAAGGGAGGAAGTGAGGACTACTCAAGATGACCCTGTGTCTGAACAGCCACGACCTCTCCTGCCTCAGGAAGAGGGTCTGGCATCGAACCGCAGTCGAGGTGAGGAGGCCAATTCGAACACTTTTGAGGCTCCGTCCATTCCAAAAAGCGCTCCGGGAGAATGAAAGAGGGGGGAGAGAAGAATCAAAAGAGGGGGGAGACAGGAAGGATAGAGGAGCGGTGTAGTGGAGAGGGCTAAGGCGAGGGGATAGGGAGGGGGGGAGAGGAGAGGGGAGAGGAGCAGGGGATAGGAAGTAGGGGAGAGGAGAGGAGAGGCTCTCGAATCACTGTCTGCACCATGTAGCCAAAGAAATGATTCTTATCTTGTGCAGTTAATCCCTCACTTTATAACTGTGAATGCCATTTTAGTTGCTTCATTAATCAACTAAGAACCGCCATGATTGCCTTAAGCATATATGCTCTTGCATCAAACTCCCCTTGTTTGAAAGATTTAAATCTCCTCTCTAGCTACAAACAAGCTAGCTGGCTTGTTTCAGTCTTTGATGCTTTTCCCATAGGAAAGGGTATTTATCCTTTATCTCATGCAGGTGCTTTCACTCATATCTTTACCTATCCATTTGATTATGTACTTTATGTAGCTGATTAGTATAGAATAAAGTTTGGATCTTGATCCTCTTCAATGCCAATTGTTGGCGGTGCATGTCCCCAAGTGTTGTAAAATAATAAGCTATGACAATCGGTGAATAGACATATGCGTGCACGTTTCGTGAGACTATCTAGGATAAAAGAAGACAAGCACAACATGCAAGCTCAGGTATGCTTTAACCTAGGTGCCATAGAACAACATAAAAGTGGAAAGTTGTTACCTAAAAAAGAAAAGAGGTATGTGCGATATGAAAGGAAGGCCTTATAAGCATGTTTAGCCTTGAGCATGTTTTGAAAAGAGGTATCTAGGATAAAAGAATACAAGCACAATGTGCAAGCTCAAGTATGCTTTAACCAGGTGCTATGGAACAGCATAAAAGCATAAAGTTGTTACCTAAAAAAGAAAAGAGGTATGTGTGATAGGAAAGGAAGGCCTTATAAGCATGTTTAGCCTTGAGCACGTCTAGATGCGAATCAAAGAGATTGATAATACTTTTCCCATCCACAACAGAAAGGTAGAGCTTTAAGAATCCAAAGCAAAGGTTGAGGAATAATCTTGGGAAAGTATATGGGAGCATTTTATAACAAAAGAGAGTAGCAACTAAGGGATAAAGTATGCCAATGGGATGGATATATTTGCTTCCTATTTTAATAGCAATTTTTTTTTGCATTAAATAAAACATATTTAAGACCAAATTGAAAATCACAAATGAAGATGGGGAAGACATAGAAAACACTTGTCCAACTCATACTAGCTAGTATAGAGCTTAGCATGTGACAAGGAAAGAGGTAAAAGTATGAGTTTTACAATTGTCAATTATAGCGAGAGCTTGTATCCAATTATTTATCTCATTGAATTTTTCACTAGCTAATGCTATAGGTTCTATGGGCTTTGGTAAGAAAATTTTGTTGGAGATGGTAGTTTAGAATGTGTTTTGGGGATCTATCGGATTGATCTCCCAATTCTCGAGGTTTACTCAAAGTATTTCTTCTCTATTTTTATGATGGTACTCAAAGCAAACCTTAAAGTGCAGTTTGATCCTTATGAAACTTTGGCATAAGAGACCACTTACACGATTAGGTACACAGAGGCATGACATAAGCATACAAATTCACAAATTTCATGGCAATTGCACCGTGCATGATAAAAAGTGACGAAATATTTTTTGGGCCCATTTTTTAGGCCTCACTTTCATGCACAACATGTTGTATTTCTGCTTTGAGCTTGCTCTCACGGGTTTTGTTTATAGTTAATAGAAGTCTTTTTCATGAAAAAAAGAGAAAACATGCATGTTTCACCATATAAGTGATGTATGATCCTTATTAAGATTTGTGACTATGAGGTACTATCTAGTTTGAAGGTTTTCGCATAGTAGAAATATGGTATAAGCATAATGATGCACGTGATTTTTTGGCAATTATGCACCATGGATGTTTGAAAATGAGAAACTCTGTGTGCCCCATGATTAAAGTCATGTCTAATCCATTCTGAACTTTTTTCTTTAGTTATGTACTATGCATTGTCAAGAATGAGGAAATATGCATGTCCCACCATACAAGCCATGTTTAATGCTTATGAAACTTTGTACGTATGAAGATTTACATCATGTGAACGTCTCTACAAAGCTTCCTAACCATCGACATGGTATAAGCATATCAATGTACAATTATTTTAGCAATTATGCACCATACATGGTAAAAAATGAGAGTGTATGCATGTACCACCATAGAAGTAATGTAAAAACCTTATGATTTTTTTTGAGTATAGGGGCTTGATTCATGTAAGTGTCTATGCGAAGTTTGATGAGCAGTAGACACATAGACGTTTTGTATAAGAAAATTTGATGCACAATTACTTAATAGTTACATGCATCATGTCTCAGCATACAAGTGATGTTTGATCCGTATCGAAATTTTGAGTAGAAAGCACTATTTTATTTGAAGGTCTTTTCATAGTTTCATGACCATGAAACATAACAATGCATAAATTTTTTGTCAATTATGCCTCATGCATGGTCAAAGTTGAGAAAATGGGCATGTCTCACCATACAAGTGATGTTCAATCTTTATGAAAAATTTCAAGTATAAGGTACATTTTCATTTGAATTATTTTGAAATTTCATGAATGTCGAACAGATAGAGGTATGGTATAAGCATCCCAATGCATGGTTTTTTTGCCAATTATGCAACATGCATAGTCAAAATGAGAAAATGTGCATATTCCACCATAAAAGTTAAGTTTGATCCTTATAAAAATTTGAGAGTATAGGAGAGTATTTAGTTGGAATCTATTTTTAGATTTAATGACCATTGGACACATAGAGATATGGTATGAGCATACCGATGCATATCTTTTTGGCAATTATGGACCATGCATGGTTGAAAGAGAGAAAATGTGCGTGTCCCATCATACAAATATTGTTATGTCCTAACAATAACATTGTGAGTACAATTAAATGTCCCTAAAAGTTGCATGACCATCAACACACATGTAGATATAGTATAAGCATATCAATGCATAATTTTTTAGTAGTTATTATTCATGTGGTCCAAAATAATGAATCATGCATGTGCTACCCACACAAGTCATGTAAGATGATTATGAAACTTTGCAAGTATAAGTACCTAATATATCTTAAGGTATATGTAAAGCTTCTTGACCATCAAACACCTAGAGGTATGCATAATTTTTTAATTGTTATGTACCATGCCTACTCGAAAATAAAGAAATGTGCATGTCCCATCATAATATTCATATAGTATGCTTATGAAACTTTGCGACTACAAGGGAATATTTCATATTAAAATCTTTGAAAAGTTTGATGACCATTGGACACATAAAGGCATGGTATGAGCATACCATATTGTGAGTATATACAAATTACTCAACAAGGGTATGGGAGAAGTTTAATGACATCAAACACATTCATCTATGGTATAAGCATGTGAATGCAAAGTTTCTTGACCAATGTACCATGACAAAAATGAGAAAATGTGCATGTCCCACCATACAAATGATGTTTGAACAGTATGAGACTTTTTTATTATTAGGGCCTATCGATTTTTTTTTTTGGAAAGTTATCATGAGGATGAAACACATATTATATAAGCATATAGATGCAAATTTTAGCAATTGTGCACCATGCATAGTAAAAAAAGTGAGAAAATGTCCATGTTCCACCATACAAGTGATGCCGATCCTTATGAAACTCTACCAATATAAGTGGATATTTCATCTTGAGGTATTTTTAAAGAATCATGACCATTTTATAGACATAGGTATGGTGTAAGCATACAGATGCACTATTTGGGCAATCATGCACATCGATGGTCAAAAATTGAAAAAATATGCGTCACATCATTTGAGTGATGTTTGATCCTTATGTAATTTTTTCACTAAAGGGATCTTACCCACTTTGATGTCTTTGAAAAGTTTCATAACCATATGATACATAGAGATATGGGATAAGCATATCGATGCATAATTTTGGCAATTATGTACCATGCATGGTTGAAAGTGAGAAAATGTGCATGTCCCGCCATGCAATCGATGTTTGAATTTTATGACTCTTTGTGGTGAGTATATGGGCCTATTTGAATATGACCATTGGACACATAGAGGTATGGTATAAGCATATTATCGACGATAATTATGCACCACTCCTAGTAAAAAATGAGGTAATGTGCATGTACCAATGTACAAGTCATGTCCAATTCTTATGAGACTCTAAGAGTATAGGGAAAAACTTCATTTTAAGGTCTTTATATGATGTTTGATGCTCTTGAAACTTTGCAAGTATAAGAACCTATTTTATTTTAAGGTCTTTGCATGTCTTTGACACATAGACATATGGTATAAGAGTACTGATGCACACGTTTTGTGGCAAATATGTATTTTTCATGGTAAAAAATGAGGAAATGTGCATATCGCATCATATAATTCATGTTTGATTGCTTATGAATCTTTGCAGTTACAAGGTCCTATTCATTTTGAAGTCATTGCAAAGCGGGACACATAGAGGTATAGTATAAGAATACAAATGCACAACTTTTTGGCAATTAGGCAACATGCACGGTGAAAATGAGAAAAAAGGATGTATGATTCTTATGAAACTTTGAAAGTATAAGGGATTATTTGATTCAAAGTTTGATTCAAAATTTCATGACCAAAAGTCCCATAGAGATATAATATAAGCAGAAACACAATTTTTGAAATTATGCACGATGATGGTCGAAAATGAGAAAACGTGCATGTCCCACCATACAATTGATGTTTGATCGTCATGAAAATTTATGAATTTAAGGGGGTTTGTGTTAGCACTCAAGTGTCTTTTGTAGTCCGTGTTCATCCTTTGTAAATAGGATTGCATTGTTTGGATATAGTGACATATGAGCATACCAAATGGAATTATGCACCATGCATTGATGAAAATGAGAAAATATGCATGTTTCGCCATACAAGTGATGTCCAGTCCTTATGAAACATTGTGAGTATTAGTTATTATTTAATTCTAAGGTCTTTGCAAAGTTTCATGACCATCAGACACATAGACATATGTATAAGTGTACTGATGCACAATTTTTTGGTAGTATCATGTATGGCCTAAAATGGAAATGTTCATGTCCCACCATACAAGTGATGTCCAATGATTATGAAACTTTGCATTTATATGCAACTGACACATATGGTATAAGCATACTTTTGCACATTTTTCAGTTATGCACCATGCATGGTTTAAAAATAAAAATGTACATGTCCCACCATAGAAGGAGTCTTTGGTCCTTATGAAACTTGGAAGTATAGGGATATATGATAATTATGCACCATGAATATTTGAAAATAATAACATGTTCATGTCCCATAATCAAGTGATAGTCGATCCTTATAAAATTTTGTGAGTATAGGTGTCTTTGCAAAACATACATGGTCAAAAATGAGAAGATGTGCATGTCCCATGATATTATATCCTTATAAGTATAATATAATATTTCATTTAAAGGTATTTAAAAATTTTAAGTTTCAAGACCATCATACACATAGAGATAATGATGCACAATTTTTTGGCACTTATGCACCATGCATGGTTGAAAATGACAAAATGTGCATGTGCCATCATACAAGTGCTTTTTGATGCTTACAAAATTTTTTGCCCATAATTTTCCATTTAAATTTAAGGTCTTTACAAAGTTTCATGATCATCTGACACATAAGATATAGTATAATTATATCGATGCACAATTTTTTGTTAGCCTTTCACCATGCATGGTTGAAAATGAGAAAATGTGGATGTCACACAATACAAGGGATGTCTAAACATAAGGTAATGATTCTTTGAATGCCTTTGAGAACTTTTATGACCATATGACACGTAGATGTATGGTATAAGTGTTGGGGTAAAGGGCAGTGTGCCTGCCCACTTGTACAGTGCCCATGTATACTCATATATATATGATAGAGGAATAAGCTGCAGCAGCTTTTGCTCCACCACTTTGGTGTCTCCTTATCCCTTTGTGTGCACTCTCCTCTCCCACAACTGGTATCAGAGCCCACGGCGTTCGATCTTCGAGAAGCTCGGTGAGAGGAGCACGGGCATTGCTTTGAGAGATCTATCGGGAGCTTTGGAGAGCTCGATTCTCTCATTCACAGGGAGATTTTGGGTAGACATCATCCAAATCTGTTTGCTCTACAACGCAGCTACAAGAATCACTTTGGGTTATCTTCCAGTGCTCCAGTGTTCCAGCAAACTACAGAACCCATCCACGGGCGTTGTTGGCTGGATGATAGAGCTTCAGAGCTTGTAGACCTGAAGTGAGAGCCTGGAGGAAGAAGCTCATCCGGTGAGCTTACAGATGGAGAGAAGCAAGTCGCTCAGCTATGGCAGTTTGACAGCGGTTCAGTATTTTGCTCATAACTTGAGCTAAAAAACTCCGATTACAAAACTTTTTTTATCGAAACAGAGCTGACTTCAAGCTCTACGGATTGGTAGAAGAAGTTTCTAGTTGATTCAGAGTGTAGGTGCATCAAAAATAAGAGACTATTCTTTTCAGGACAGTTTTGTGCACACTTGCGAGGAGAGTGAGAGAGGACATGAGAGAAAGAGATACACACTCTGGGAGTGTGTGGGCTTCCTAAGAAGCTTCTTCTCAGTGTTTTTCTTCTCCTCATAGCTTCCTACAAGTGTGTGGGTTGACATGCTGCGGCTCGTTGACAACAGATTGTACTGCACTTTGCGACATCAGTTTTGATAGGTGTGTTTGCAGGTTGCGGCTTGAGCTTTGTGCAGGTGGAGTGCAGTCGCCACTTCATCTTGGCGTATGCAAGTGTTGGATAGCAGAGAGTATGAGGTGCACCAACACATGATGTTGGTGCATGTGGCAAGAGTGGAGTGTAGCAGACACTCTTTGGCATAGTCTTAGCATTTATTTCATGCTCCATGTACACTCGATTGCAAAGTTTGATGCCTTGACAGGACTTGGTTGTTGATAATTAGACATCACTCGGTTTTGAGCAAGTGAGTGATGCCATTGGGCATTGTGTCTGATTGCTTGGCTTGAGCGCTGACTCGCCAAATTTCTTGGTAGCTTTTCTATCTATGCACGACATTGTGGGAGCTTATACGCTCATGGTTTTCCCGGATGCTTGATTATCGGATGTGCATTGCAGTGTCCATACTTTTGGCTCATGCTGTGATTCCAGTCAAGTGTTCTCCCGGATTGGCCATTGCAACAGTTCTTTGTGATTCCCTCTTGTTTTGCTGTTGAGATTGCTCCAGTTACAGGGGAGGCTCTGTCGGTTTTTTGCCAGGTTTGTGATCTTGGGATAGATCTTGTGACAAAGCATGGACACAATTGACAGGGATTGTTGACAGGTTTTAGCATCATCGTACATGGACTGGTGTTGCAGTTGAAATACAGGGTGATCTGTTGGATGTATTTTGACCATTTTTGGGGTTGTTTTGCTGGAGCAGATGTTGTAAAGGGCAGCAAGCATACAAGAAAGCTACTGTTGCTGTTTTTATGACAAAACAATCATTTTCAAGACTGAATAACTCTTTTCTGGTGCAGAACTACACTTTGTGCTGAACTAGAAAGTTGTAGTTTGTAGAACAGACTACAACTTTGCTTTTGGAAGCAAGTTGATCCAGTATACGATGCAGGAGTTACAGCCTCTGCAAAACCACAAAAAGTTACAGTCTACTGTCTATTTATGACCAAGTGCAGGAAGCTGCCTTTCA
Source organism: Dipteris shenzhenensis (assembly GCF_047967505.1). Lineage (NCBI taxonomy): Eukaryota > Viridiplantae > Streptophyta > Polypodiopsida > Gleicheniales > Dipteridaceae > Dipteris > Dipteris shenzhenensis. Next base: position 32,277,721 of record NC_141614.1, on the reverse strand, counting down.
GATGAGAATATCTGAGAATCAACAAGGATTTGGCTCTTGAGGTCAACTGACAAGTTGTGGAGCTTTCTACAAGCTATAACTTTGCTATTTACATCGTTGGCATCTGGTCTTTCGGTGAAAAGATATCACTGTTGAAAAACAGGGACAGCATGTTATCTTGCCCAAAGTGGCTGAGAGGTATTATTGTAGGAATTTCTCTTGCACAACAGTGAATTGGGAACTCACAGTAAATTACAGAAAGTGATTGGGATCTCTCGCCATCCGACTGAGACCTTGAACTTCATGATATTCAGCTTTCCATCCGATGATAATGGTTGATGGTGGGCCTTTAATGCCCGCATAGCCAAGTTGCATAAAATAACAATAACAAACAACCCACGACCAATAATATAAGTCACACATACCAAAAGGACTTGGTGCGACACATGCAACATGTACTCCAGAGACAACTTCTGCGCAATAAGCTCTCAAAGATGCTACACTCACACACTTATAGTAGAACATAGTCAACCTATGTAGAAGATAGAAACACCTTGCAAGTTGGAGAGGCAACCACTAGCAGCATGCACTGATTACCAACAATGAGTTCTAGCAAGAGTTTGATCCTATGTTCTAGGAGTCATTAGCTACTAGTGCGCAACAATCCTATGGATCTATCACCATGCAATAGGCATCTTCATGTAGATGCCAAAGGTTGGATGTTATAGATCTCATGGAGGCATGCTCAAACTATGAACATACATGAGTGAAGAAGGACGGAGCCTCCTAGATATTTCATGAACATGTTTTCACCATGTGGTTGCCACCACTTTAAGACCCATGAGGTTTATTTCTAAAAGCTCTTATCAAGGGTTCAATAGGTTAGAACTTTTTGGTCATGGTTGTGTTATGACATGCCAAGTAGAACTCAGTACTCATGTTTATCGGGTTTTATCAACCTGGCAACCAAATTGCACTCCATGTCGACAACATTCATTGTGGGCATGGATGTCATGTGTTTGACCTAATACTAAGGCATGATGAGGCTAAGTAGTCACAGGTGGTTGTTCATGCTTGTGCTCAAATTTATCTTTTAAACGGACTCATCTTTTACCAACCATAACAAATCTCAAAGCATGTGGTCTAACTGGTGCATCCCATCTGTAGATTGTTTTGTGCTCCCCCTTCATTGCACATACATGTCTTCTCCATCTTAATTCTAGCTCCAAGCCTTATTTGGCCTTCACTCCTTATATGGATCAACCCATCAATGGACTCGTTGAATGACTCAAAATCTGAGCTTTCTATGGACAATGTTGGGACTCTTCATACCACCACCTCAAGGACTCTTCCATGTCAACTCAAGGATTGGTTCCCTCCTAATGTCATTGTAACTATCCGTTTTGCCTCATCATGTGTATGGATGGGCCTTCTCCATCCTTGAGCTATTCATTGTTGGGTGGCCTTTGCTACTCTCACTCATCACCATCGATTGTCTATCCCTGGTTCTTCTCTCCTGGCCATATACCTTTGTAGTAATATTCTAATCCAAGTAAGTGCCATAGCCCATCCATCAGATATTAGCACCAACTACTACTCTCAATTTTTGTGCACTCCAATCTAAGATTTCTATGCTCAATCTACTCAATTCCCCACTCATTCTTTTAGAACATCAATTCCTAGCAAGATTTCCAAATGTTGACAGTCTTTTCCTCTCAGCCCTTGGTTGAACAATTAGCCATGTACTCGGTTGCAAACCATTTGTTCACCCTGAATCCCGCATCCTTTGAGCTATGCAGCAAGATGTCCATGCTCTTGGATGACAATATGAAGGATAAAGCACAACCAAAAAAATAAATGGTAGCTTCTTCTAAGGTGTCTCACACTGGCAAGACAATTAGCACAGGCAAGGCCAAGGATGCTCTTCTAGTAGCTAAGGGCACAAACATATATGAGGTAGTCACAGATCTACTAAATCAAGTGGCTCAATAGCTCAAGGGTGGGTTGGGTAGAGAAGGCCCTAGCAATCCACACTTGTTTCCAAGATGAAAAAATGTGTGGTGTGTAATATACATGGGTAATTATCCCAGAAGGTGCATGCATGGCAGAGGAATCACTATGTGAGAACAAGTTGCCCATTGAAAATCTATCACTAGTCTTACAAATTTAAAAAAATTGCAAGTTCAAACCTAATGTGTGAATGAAGACTGAAATGGAGAATACACACCAAAAAGTAACGCAAGCGAACATCAATGAAAAAAATCAAGTAGTCTCCACAACAACCAATAGTACGATTGGCAAGCAAGTACTTCACAGTGTCACGAGGGCTTAAGAGAGTTTCCTAATTACTTTACTTCACAGTGTCATGAGGGCCTAAGAGAGTTTCCTGATTACTTTAAAAATTATACAAGAGGTGATGCAAAGATAGCGATTCCTAAATAATAAGAGAGTTAAAAATCAAGGAAATAGATAGCCTAGGGGAAATACTAGTTTATGAGGGTCCAGCCAAAAAAAGAAAATTGAATCTTGCTTTGGATGGAGAAGAAGACAAGCATGTATACATCAGTGAACAGCTCACACAAGAAGAAGAAAAAGCATTAAAAGTACTACTGATGGAGCACAAGGACTGTACGGATTGGTCCTACAAGGAAATGAAATAGAAGTCCCCCAAACTTGCAATACATACCATACCTATTAGAAAAGGATCAAAACCTAAGGTGTGTGGACCCTATAGAACAAATTCAAAGTATATCACCCAAGTCTATGAAGAGCTTGAAAAGCTACTAGATGCCGGCTTCATTTGTGAGATTGAGCACACCAGCTAGGTGTGATTGTGATTTTTCCAAAGAAGAGTAAGAATCTAAGAATATGTGTGAATCTAAAAAATGTTAATTCAGCTACAATCAAAATCATTGCTAGAAGCAATTTTGGAATGAGGAGATGGGCCAGAAGTATATAGCTTCTTGGATGGGTTTCGTGGGTGCAACCATGTATAGATTGTTCCTAAAGATCAATCAAAGATAGCCTTTGCCATAAAATGGGGTATTTTGGCATATAGAGTCATGCCATTTGTATTATGCAATGGCCCATCCACTTTTCAAAGGGTCATGTATACCACCTTCAAAGAATTTCTCAACAAATTTCTATGAATTTTCTTAGATGACTTGTGCATACGTTTAGGTAAAAAGGATCATGTCTTGAAGATGTACTGAAAAAAATAGAGAGGGTATGGCATCTCGTTGAATCCTCTAAAATTCCAATTCTTGGCCATGCATGTTGTAGTATTGGGACATATAGTCTCTAGACATGGGATTGCTACTGACATGGATCAAAATCAAGACCATCATGGAACTTCCACCTCCACAAAATGCAAAGGGATGCGTCAATTTTACGAGCAAAAACCTATGAGCAAGTTTATCCGAGCGTGTTTTTCAAGAGATTTTTAAAAATGTTTTTCTTTGGGAAACATGGTTTTTACACTTTTATTTTCACTAGAACTAGATCCCTTTATCATAAAAATATACAGACTAATCACTCATTCATTTTTACACAACATAATTTTCTTATTTAGAGACATCCCTTTGTAACCCTATTATTACCTTAAAAAAGTGTTGATTCCTTTAAGAAACATTCCTCATAATCACTCTCAATGTAATAATACTATGCATATATAATTACTTATTAACACATTTATATCATATGGCAATATCTTTTTAGTGTTTTTATAGCATATTTATGGACATGTTTCTAAAGAAGTTTAAATTACTATAAATAAGTATTAACTTGGGCTTATATATCACTCTCATAAAATACATGTAATATTTAATACTATATATGAAAGATTTTCCAAAATATAACTCCATAGATGTGCTCAAATGGGGTGTTCCGATCAATTTGAGTGGTTGAATGACTATATTTGGACATTGGATATGAAAGTTATGTCACTTTTAAAAGTGCTGTCCAAGGTAGTTTCGCCAGCGAAACTACCTTGGGAGACTTGCTTCAAAGGGGTTTCGCTGGCGAAACTACCTGGATAGCTTGCTTCAATGAGTTTTCTTTAAAGAAACTCTTTCATGAAGATAGGTTGAGAGAGGGTTTTCAATGTCACCCCCTATTAAGTAAAAGTTGTAAGAAGGATCATAAGGGAATTTTCATAGAGAAGTCTACTCTACATGTGGGTTTCTTCAAAAGCCATCCCATTATGCTCTCACCATTCCTACAGATTCACCTAAAGATTTTTGTATAAAATAGGCATTTCTATAATACTTTGCATATTTCTAAGTGAAACTATGTTTTCTTCTAATCGATTTTTGCCATATTTATGCATAGTTGGAAGCTTTTTTTTTCCTTCGCTCGGACGCTCGGAAGATTTCGCTCAGAAAATGCTCGTCCCCAATGCAAAGGGTGTCCAAGAATTCTAGGGCCATGCAGGATACTATCCTCAAATATGCCATGATTGCAAGAACCTTACAAGTAAAATTCATATGGATAGAATAATGTGAGACAGCATTTGAAACCCTCAAGTGGATATTGAACACAGCTCTAGTACTAATGGCTCCAACAAACTAGGACATTGAATTCCATGTGCATACCAACTATGTAGTAGGGAGTGTCCTACCCAATATACTTTGTAAGTAGGAAAATAAATGATGTAGAGGTGAATTACAACACCATTGAAAGAGAAGCCCTAGTGATGGTCTATAATGTGAAGATGTTAACCCTGTGGCAACAAGGACCAGAAGTGTAGTCTCTGTGTGTGTAGAGTAGTGACAAATATCCACTTGTAATATCTTGAGCTTGAAAGATGGTATGATAAATCTTAAAGGATGAGGATAACCAAAACCATCCCTAGAAAAGATCCAATCATACTTGCAAAATCAGGAGCTAGAGAGAGAATGACTAAAACTAGAGAGAGAAAGACTAAAAGTCTATAGTTTTTGAGGCCCCCCACTTTGTGGAGGGACTCAAGAGGTTCCCCCACTTTGTGTAGAGACCCAAGAGGTCCCCCCAAAAATTGGAGGGACTCTTGTCCAAGAGGTCCCCTACAAAAAGAGGTCCCACCCTGGAGGTACCTACGGATTGTGCAAAGACCAACATGTATAAATCTCCTCAATGGAATGAAGCTCCCACTCTTTGGCATTCAGTGTTCAAGCTCACTATTATGTTCATGTGATTAATATCCATTGCATCCATGCTCTCTTACACTATCATGTTCTAGCATGCCCTTACCCTTGCACCCCCTACCCTTGTACTCCCTCCTTCCTCCTCCCGCTCCGTTCTCCCCCTCCCTCCTAAATCCTACAACCCTCTCTAAACCCAGGAGCTCCTAGGTAGCTCTTCCCCTTTTGAACCCTGCAACCCCCTTCTAAACCCTTGAACTCCCGTGGAGGCAAGAGCCTCCATTAATAGTTGGATCAATCCCTCTTTCTCACCCACGTATGCATGAGATCTACTTTCCATGCTTTATCCTACACCTCTCACCGAAATATGGCTTGAGGACCTATGGTACATTTGTGAACACCTATGCTACAACAAGCAATGACATGATTGTAGGTGACCAACACTCTCGGAACCTAGACTTGGGAGAGACAATGACAACAGCTACATGGGCACCACCGCCACCGACACAATTATAGGTGACCAACACCCTCGAAACCTAGACTTCAAAGACAAAGTGACAACTATTGTGCGGGCATGTGGTGGTGGTGGTACTCACATTAGGGGCCGTGCCATGTGGCGCATGCCTCCATGCCCATGCCGTGCAACTCTCTCTTGTGCACAGGTCATGCCTCAACAATGACATCCACCTACCCCATACCAGTCTAGCCCACCCCGCCCCATAATGCAGCACACAGTCCTGCAACCCTACTGAATTCATTGCCCAATGCCCTATTGAGGAACTAAAGGGAAAGCATGAAGTGAACACAAAATGAGAATGCTTGATTATGGAATGAAGAAAGGTGAGATCCATATGTAAGCACCTCTTACGTGATCACTGACATCACTGATGACCTCTGAGCTCCACAATCATCTCCTCAATCAGCTCCTAGAATCTCTCAATCATCCTATGTGGCATCTACCACCTAACAGTGCTTATCGTCACCTAAATGTGCCTCTAGCACACACACATAGAAACCAAGGTGTGCCTCAGGCATACACCTTGAGATATCCCAACAAACCCCCCCTCAAGGGAATGCCTCAGGCTATGTCAAGGATTCATCTAGTCTCATAGTTTCTCATGCCATCTCATGGTGGTCAAGGATTAATCTATGGCTAGGATCTCATGCTAGCAAGGGGTTCCCAAGGGTGTGAGGTAAACGAAAGGGATACATAAGACCTTCGAATGGTTATCTCCCCTGCATGTACATGCACACAATGTCTGCAGGAGGTACCATGGAGCAAAACACATATACATGGCCTACATCATATGGTGACCAGAGGTGTTCACAAAGAACACAATAGTTTATTTCATTCATTTTGGAGGACTATCCAAGCTGGTACCTTGGCTCAACATAAAAAGATAGATCTGGACCATATATGGAGATGGTTCAAAAAGCATAATCTTCATCATGTGGAGACTCATCAAATGAAAGTAGATTGGTAGTTTCTGACTTTGTAGTTGCTTCCTTTTTGGCTCTACAATACTTTTTATGGTGATTGTTTTTGCCATAGTGTTTGCATGGATGATCTTGAAGCAGTCTTTTGAGAGGTGATTAGTCTTCCCACAATGTTTGTAAGGTGAAAACTTGCCCTTTTGAAATTTTATGGCATAGGCTATGTCATTGCCTCTCTAGTATGTTGTGTGATTGCCTCTCCAGAGTTCCATGTGCCTTTCTTCTTCTTGAAGTGCAAAAATAAGACCTTCAAGATTAGGATTAGGAAGAATTTTCAAAGTGGTAACAACATGATCATAATCTTAAGGCATAATTTTGAGCAATACTGCCATTGCATCATCTGTAGTGATTGGAGAGTTGATAGAAGCAAGTTGAGTCATGAGACTCTGCATAAGATTGACATGGGCAGCTAGAGGAGTGCAACTAACCATCTTCAATTCAAAGAAAGTAATCTTAAGTGACAATTTTGAGATGTGAGAGCTGGCACCAAAAATAATATCAAGCTTCTACCAAGCTTCTGAAGGAGACTCTAAGTCAAAGATGTGATGAATATAGTCATCTCCTAAGGCAAGAGCAATGATGCCATAGGCTTTCTCCTCTCTAGCAGGATCTCTTGCCGGGTGTGTTGGAGCTAAGGATTCTCCAACATTAGAGGCTGTTGAAGAAGAAGTTGAAGCCAGTTTGACAAGCTCCTAGAGGTTTTCCCTCATCAATGCAAACTTAACCTTCATCTGCCATGTGTCAAAGCCTTTACCATTGAACTTATCCATATTCAAGATGGTAGCCATGAGAGGATCTAACCCAGAATGGGCAGTGTCTACTCTCTTACAAGGCTAGAAAGAGTTGAAGAGCTTCAAAATACAAGAATTTAGAATAGCAAAGGCTTGCAACCAAATTCCATACTACAAAACATAATCGAAATGATGTTTTCACTTGCATGCTTCATAGAGGTGGCTAAAAGAAAGAATTCCAAGCAAATCCAAGTGTAGCAACTTAAAGCAAAGCTGTAGCCGTAGTTGTATTAAAGCTATTCATCACTTTAAAACATTAGAAATGCTAAAGTAGCATCTAATGTAGCATTAAACTCACAACCTTGTCAAAACTATCCAAAACAAAGGCCTGAACTTGGAGGGCTTGTATCTCCTTCTTTAGAGCAAAGAAAATAGGGCTTTCTAGGTAGAAACAAAGCTCATATACCAAAGAACAGCCACTGAGGAGGAAGGGCAAAATGTCGCATCACGTCGTCGTAGCTAGCAGCTTGAATATCAACTGGTTTTTTCACGTTTTCTCCTTGAATATGCAACTATTGCTGCTCAAATTTCAACACAAGATAGTCCAAGAATGGAGAAGCTTCCCCTAAAAGGAATTAGAGAAAGGTGGAGCAGAAACAGAGAATACGCAGAAGGGAGTTTCGATGATCTTCGGGGAATGGCAACCAGCAGCGACGATGTTTCTTCAATTCCTTGCAGGTGAAAGTTCACCCATACGAGGGGTATCTCTAGCTTAGAGGATTTGGAGAATGGCAGAAAGACGAGGGAGAACAAGCTCTAGCAAGTTTTGGGAAGAAATGGTGAAGATGAAGAAGAAGAAGAAGATGGAGAAGAAGAAGATGATGTGGCACAAATGGGCTCAAGGAGGATCATAGTGCTCTGATACCATGTTGAGGAACTAAAGGGAAAGCATGAAGTGAACACAAAATGAGAATGCTTGATTATGGAATGAAGAAAGGTGAGGTCCATCTGTAGGCACCTCTTACATGATCACTGACATCACTGATGACCTATGAGCTCCACAATCATCTCCTCAATCAGCTCCTAGAATCTCTCAATCATCCTATGTGGCATCTACCACCTAACAGTGCTTATGGGCACCTAACTATGCCTCTAGCACACACACATAGAAACCAAGGTGTGCTTGGGGCATACACCTTGAGATGTCCCAACATGCCCATACACGCTCATGGGAGAGAGGTAGAGAGAGATGAGAGGTAGAGAGAGAAAGTGAAGAGAGAGCTAGAGAGAGAGGAGATGTAGAGAGAAGAGAAAGAGAGATTATAGAGAGAGATAGCATAGAGACTAATCAAGTTTAGTTACAACTAACCGCATTAGGCTAGGTTAGCCTAACTAACCCTTTCTCCCCCCCAAAAAAAAGGGTACTCATAGGTAGTTAGGAACATTAGGTTGGGCAACTCATAGTTCATTAGGAACATTAGAGTATGTTAGATTAACCAACCCTCCCAAAAAAAAAAAAAGGAAGGATCTTTATCGAAAAAATTATATATTTTGGCCATTTCTTCGAGGGCCTGTATCTAGGCCGTTTGGAGGCCAAATAGCACGCGAACCAAGATTTCATGCACTCAAAGATATATGTCAAATACACTTTTTCAAATATTTTTGCCACCATATTGGGTCATGGTAGTTGCCACCACATAGGCATTGATTTTGACCCGTTGATCACATATGTTTTACCATTTTTGGGCTACAAAGGTCAAAATCAATTGGGGATTTCACATGTCAGATGCACTCACTTAAAGGCCACAATTAAGCATTGTGTATGTGCTTGATATCTAGACAAAGGCTAGCACCTACCTCCCACACATTTCGAGCACCACGAATAAATTGCACAAATAAAAGCCCCAAGAGATACTTTTTTTAAATCCACACACACAGCACCCTCATCATAAAAAGAGTAAAATGCATTAGCCGCTCACAAAAGAAACATGCAATCTTAGCACATGGCACTATATTGGCACTGTTGATTCATGTGTGCAATGCCAGGGTGAAGACAATCCAATAAGATGGGAAAAAGGTCTACAACACCATCGGCAAAGCGACACCATGCCAAATGGCCTAAGCCTCGACCTCAATAGCCCTCCTCAAATCACCAACCTGAAGAAGGACACGGTGTAGAATCACCTACCCAGAGGTCAGCACTAAAACGATCACAGCTAGTAGTTCTGGACAGTGATACTGATGAGAAAATAAATGCAGCATGCCAAGAAGAAATGCCACAGAACCAAGGGATACTAGAGGCAGGAGAAATTGAGCTAGAGCAATTGACTATGCAAGATGTAGGTGTAGAAGACCTTGAGGACCAGACCAACAGAAATCTAGCACCAGATGGAACAATACAACTTGTATGGCCACGAGTCTCAATGTTCACCATGTCACCCAATGCTTACAACTTCTTGTAGTCAAAGGGACTAGGTAGTCTTTCCTTCTCACCAACACCTGCTATGACAGAATACATTTGTCAATTCATAACGTCATATAAAAGCAGAGAGTTGGAGAAAGATAAAGTATGGAATAGTAACATACAAAGAAAAGACCTTATAGATCTGCCTCAGTAGATCCACTATGCAGGAGGCTTTTTGATTTCCAGATGCACAAGAAGAATATCCAAAGAAACATTTGGATGCAAGATTCTCTGAAATTTAGGATTTAATCCCACTTAACACAAAGTCACAAAGCGGGGGAATACGCCATGATATGATTTTGGACCTCATATGCAAAGAGGCAATTAAGTTTTTGGCTGACATTTTCAATCATTCAGGAGTGAGAGAAAACTATATGATAGTAAAAACTCTTACACTCCTTGGTAGATAAAAACTACAAGATTGGTCTCAACACATATCCTTGCTACTAACCAATTATGTATCCACTACCCATAATGGCAAAAGCTACATTGCCCATCTATTGGCCATAATAATTGGGTTTGCAATAGAGCAACACAAGATATAGAGGACTTTGAAGCATTGATATTATCACCATAATGGGAATCAGACCCTCCACCTACTCTCAATGAGGATAGCATGGAAGGGCAACAATAATCCAAACAGACTCTAGAGAATGACAATGTGGAACTCTGCCAAAGAATATTGCAACTTAGTTCAAGTCTTGCTCCTGCAACAGAAGGACTTGAGCATGGAAATCCAAGAGGATACCATTCCACATAATGACTTTGCAAGAGAGCCAAATAGCATACCTTTCCAGGAATCACAAGTCACCAATGTTGACGACTTCATGACTCTAGAGTCACAACCCCCAAATGCCTGTAGTGGCACCATACAACAGACTTCTATTCAAGACATATATCAAAATTCCACATGGGCACATGGGAATTAAATGTATGTCCAATACAAGCAAGGACATAGCACATTCTAGATCATACAACATCATAGCCAATAGTTACAACAATGGTCTCAATTATTTGCTACCATGGTGTCAGATGAGTAGGAAAGAGAAATGGAAAGATAGATGCTCCCATCACTCCAATCCAAGTTGCAAATTAATTATGAAGCTCAAGGAAAGCATGGCAGAACAAATGTAGCAACAATTCCTTGCACACAATGCTCTAGCAGAAAGTAGAAAGGATGCCCTACAAGCCACGGTTTCTCTCCAAGATAGATAGCTACAGCTATTTGAGGCCTTCAACCAAAAGGAAAAGGTTAAGTTATCCCTCTCCCATATGCAAGCCACTTGTGATGATATCAAGAAGGAATTGGTGTAATTTAATGAAAGATTACTTCTTAAAGAGGATCAACTCCATGCCACATTAGACATAAACAATGAGTTGCAAAACAGCCTCAAAGAGGGTGAACGTCAAATTCAAGCACTAGAGAAGGAAGGCATGGCATCAAGGGAGATACTTGTGCACACCAAATGGACACTCAAGAACAAGAGATACTCCAACTCCGTGTGCTTAATGATCAATTTCTAGGGCATCCAAAAGCAACTCAACAATTCAATTGTCTAAAGCTTGCATACACCTCCACATTGGGTAAGTATAAAGATAATTGCATGGAGTGGCAAAATCAAAAAGCTATATTTCCAAGTTGGAAATTCAACTACAGCCGATGATGATGCAGAGGGGTCAGCACAAGATCTTTTGATACAAGGCATCACTGGCATTATACGAAGAGCTTGTTGCACTCCTTCAATAAGAGGATCACCTTGAAGGAAGAATACGCATACTCTGGAAACACTTGCAAATCAAAATGTTACATGCAGTATCTGGTCTTGATTGGACTAGACTAGTAAGCACAAAGAATCTCTGAGATCTGTGCTAGCACATGGATGAAGATGAGAGGAATGTGTTCTGTCTCTTAGTGCATGCAAATCTCATACGGTTAAAGGCTGATGCAATACTACATTATGAATGCTTGATGGGAAGCCCCCATCTTCGAGTGAAAGCCGGACTCCTACCTTTATTGCAACAATCACCAGCAACTTCCATGGGATACAACTCCCAAAAAAATACAAAATTGAAGTTGCCAATGCCTACGAGAAGCAACAGGGATCTGCCAGAGGAATATGTGGTCTACCTTCAATTTAATCTCCCCTATCTTGCCACTCTCTATTCTAATCTACTCACATTCCTACCTAACTCCAGTACTATCCTCCATACCTTTCCAGAAATCCATGCTAATCCATATTCCTTGCCATGCCTCTCAACACTTGCCTAATCCAACAATCTAACTCCTATCATCTAGTTACACCTAACTTTTTTCCAACACTTCACAATCCATCTCTTGAGGATTATCAAGTTGCTTAATCAATGTGTCCTGCTCTCCCTCCACTTTCCACCAACATCCCTACTTCTAACTTCTCGAATTCATTACTTGCTTTGACCTCAAGCTTTTTCCACATAGCATCTTCCTCTCCCCCAAGACCACATGTTCCCCCAATCTCCCTTGAGTTTTCAATGGAAGACACCATTAATGATTCCATCAATGAGCTTCAAGAATTGGATCATCCAATTCGCACACCCACAAGGGAGTTACAACAAGATACAGATAGGATTCCCATGCTTGGTAATCCCATTGGTGGTTTTTGGAGGCAATACCCAAACATGTAGTCTAGAGGAGGATGGGACCTCTCATGAATTTCAATGAGTATCCGCCAAGCACAAATCACTCCAAACATCAGCATGAAATTGGAGCCATAGCCTGCTTGGCGTAGACCAAAGTTGCTTAATGAAAAGTACCTCCTTGAATACATGCAGGCTCCATCTTCCTTTCGTGCGCATCCCACATTTGATGGGGTGCCCCATTGCTACCAGTGGGATGCCAATCATCATGATCCAGATAATGCATATGCTCCTCGCAATTGGCTATTAATCAATAGAAACTTTAAAATCAAATGGACAAGCCAAGAAAGAATCATTAGAGCCTTGGACAGACGTGCATCAATTATGCAAAGCAATTATGACAAAACACTCAAGGAAAGTGCAAGATACAATGAAGCCTTAGCAGTCATCCTGGAGGTGTCCCTCACCATTGACAACCATTTGCCCAACCTCAGCTTCAATCCAAATCAATAGATAGATGCTCAAACAACAAGTTGCCTCTTTCAAAGGGCCATATCTCTTCAAGGGCCTTATGTGTGTTTGTTTGACGAAATGGTTGACACTGGCTTCTTAAAGACTCAGCAAGCAATCTACGGTGTTTGTGGATTACAAGGAAAAAATCAACAAGAAGCTCGCTCCATCTATCACTCCCACCATCTTTACCATACTCATCGGGTAAAGACAACCGGATCACAACATCGTCTGCAAACCCAACCATAACCCAAGGATGGGTAATCAAATTGGTCCAGGGGAGTTGTTAACCCTGTGGCAACAAGGGCTAGAAGTGCAGTCTAGGACAACAACTATGAGAGCATTGTGTGTGTAGAGTAGCGGCAAAGCTCTGCTTGTAATATCTTGAGCTTGAAAGATAGTATGATAAATCTTAAAGGATGAGGATAGCCAAAATCCTCTCTAGAAAAGATCCAATCATACTTGCAAAATCAGGATCTACAGAGAGAAAGACTAAAAGCCTACACTTTTAGAGGTCCCTCCACTTTGTGTAGAGACCCAAAAGGTCCCCCCACTTTGTGTAGAGACCCAAAAGGTCCCCCCCAAAAGTGGAGAGACCAACATGTATAAATATCTTTCAATGGAATGAAGCTCCCACTCTTTGGGGTTCAATGTTCAAGCTCACTATTGTGTTCATGCGATTGATCTGCATTGCATCCATGCTCTCTTACACTATTGTGTTCTAGCATGCCCTTACCCTTGCACTCTCTATCCTTGAGCTCCCTTCGCCTCTTCCTTCCTTCCTCTTCCTCCCTCCTCCTCATCCTCCTCCCTCATCCTTCTCTTGCATCTCATCCTCCTCCTCCCTCCTCCTCCTCCTTCCTCCTCCTCCTCCTCCCATCTCCTTCTTCCTCCTCCTTGCTCCCTCTTCCTCCTCATCCTCCCTTCTCCTCCTCTTCCCTCCTCCTCCATCCTCCTCCTCCTCCTCCTCCTCCTCCTCCTCCCTCCTTCTCCTTCCTTCTCCTTCCTTCTCCTCCTCCTTCTCCCTCCCTCCTTCTCAACCCTTACCCCTCAAATCCGTGAAGGAGACTAGCTCTCCATGCCTCAACCTTGGACTCCTCCTAAACCCTCCAACCCCCTTTGAACCCTGAAACTCCTCGTTAACTCTCTCAGCCCTCTCCCCATTTCTAACCTTGAAATCCCCTTCTAAACCCTTGAACTCTCGTGGAGGCGAGAGCCTCCATTAATCATTCTAGCCCTCTTTCTCATTCATGCATGCATGAGATCTGCTTTCCATGCTTTAGCCTACACCTCTCACTGGAACACGACCCAAGGACCTATGCTACACTTGTGAACACCTATGCTACAACTAGCAACAACACGACTATAGGTGACCAACACCCTCAAAACCTACACTTGGGTAAAACAGAGACAATAGACCCGGAGAGCCTCTAAAGGGGCTAAGGCCGCAACAGTGGCTTCTGGAGAAGGATCCATACCTAAAGGCTTAAAGGGGATATACTGTACTCACAACCGCAATCCTGGTCACTCCACAATTGAGTGTGCTCTTAACGAGAATTGGTGTGTGATTCGCTTGACTAATACACACAACATGATGGGATGCCACTACAATGGGCACAGCTAGAGAGTGGCTCATCAGCAACAAGATGCAGTTGCATCTTTTGTGTAAGAAGAGCTGCAGCAACAAGCATTCCAGCCCCAGCAACAGACATTCCAATGAGGCAGAGGCGACCATGGCCGTGGATACAGATGTGGAGGTGGGGGTTGTGGTCAGATCCGATCGAAAACCTATCTGTTTTGCTTGGGCAAAGGCCATTGGTGGAACAAATGCATGGAGGCTCATGAATGGAATCGGCTATGCACGAAGTGGCAAAAAATATCTGGGAAAATGCCTAGCACTTCGATGGTACACATTGTTGATGATGATCCGCTGGTGTGCCCGGAGATTAGCATAATCACCCACCGTGCCTGGATTTCATGGGTCCATTCAAGCCTGCAACTGCTCACACAAGGAATTGCTACACTCTAGTAGCCACTGATTATTGCACCAAATGGGTGGAAGCTTGGGCCTTGCGGGACAACACCGCAAAATCGGTCGCAAGGTGTTTATACCATGATGTGTTCACTCAGTTCGGGTGTCCAATTGAGATTGTCAGCGACAAGAGGACTCACTTTGCCAACAAAGTCATCAAGTGGATGAATGCTTTTTATATGATGATTCACAAGAAGTCTTCCCCCTATTATCCACAAGCGAATGGATTGGCAAAGTCTACCAATCATACTTTAAAGAGGATCATGTCACTATTAGTGAATGAGCATCACATGAATTGGGATGATAAGTTACTGGCAGCTCTATGGGCATAGCACACATCATTCAAGGTGGCCACAGGGTTGAATCCTTTTAAATTGGCATTTGGGCTGGAAGCAATCATGCTGATCGAGCATATTGTTCTGAGTCTGAGGATTGCGGTGGAGAACAAGCTTCTTTCGCAGGACTCTATGGTATTCCGGTTGGCTCCACATCCAAAACTCTTGATAGGTGCTCGATATGTGGTTGGTCTTACTTGATTGGCATACATTGGAATGAGTGCTTTTTCTTCATTCATGTAGTATATGGGGTATTCTGTTTCATACTCATATTGTGATTCTAGTTCTTCACATTGGAGTTGTTGCACTAGAACTACTGGAGCAAGGTTGGGGGCTCAAGGATACTGCAAAGGATTGTGTAGCATCATAAATACGCGTAGATGCTATAGGAAATAATAGGCAAATGATACGCGTAACATCCACGAGAATGGAATATAGATATACAAGAGAATGACAGAATGGTGAAGAATACTGTATTATGGAGCAATAGCTCGCACAACATCTATGTACACAATGACCTCGGAATGCTAGTAATAACATGCGTACAAAACTATTTGATGGTTAGAGAAGTAGTCATTGAAGACTACAACCACTTGGAGATCTGAACCATCAACCCCGCATTTCGGACATCTTCGATGTTGCCTGTCCAAAAGCAACCATTATAGTGACATATGCGATTAGCTACACAATGACACTTTATTCTGCGAGGCCCTCCCGCAGCCATTGCCGTAGTTCTACTCTTCATCCGAACTAGAAATGTACTGAACAGGTGCAACAATGCTACCCACCTTGCTCAGTCCCACATCACTGCTCTCAGGTAACTCTGTTTGCAACTGCATCATCCCTCCACTTGAATTTGTAGCCACAGTCATCTCTAACTGCCTCTTCTACATGAACATCTTTAATCTTTGATCCTCTTCCAGATCCATGAGCCATTGTAATGGATGAGGCTTGGGTCTTTCCACTACCTACTGTTCAGGCCACTGCTCTATGGGTAATACTTCATCTATCCATGCACCCAGCGATAATTGCTACTGCCATCGTTCCTGTGCCATCGCAGGTCTTTGAATCACAATCGGCTAATAGGATGGGGGATCTGGTAACCCTGAAAAAGGTGTGTGCTTATTATAATACTTCTCCAGAAACTTATCTGCCTCTTTCCACCAAGGAGGATGAGGAGGTAATGATAGATTGAAAGAATGGGCACACAATTCCAACCACAAACAAAGTGAATGCCTCTGTCACTTCAGCACATCTATTCTTTTGCTATTGCAAAGAATGGCTTCCACAATGCCTTCTGTCAGCTCTTCATATTTGGCTTGTGATTCCTCTTCAATTTGTATTGACTCTACAACCACTCCTTTTCCCTTATCTACACCACCACCACCAGAAGAAGTGCTAGACCCTTTTGGTCCAAAACTAGCCGGCACCTGTGGACCTTGTTGCTGACCAAAACCTACACTAGCTCCCACATCTCTATCCCCATCTTGGGTTGTCATTTGTGTGGAACCAACTCCCGATAGGTTTGATAGGACAATAGCCACACTCCATCTTGCCATCTGCCTATCCCATTCAGATGGAGTGCGATGAAGAGCAAGTAGAAAGCAACTGGTACATGCAAACAATGTCTCAAGAGTTGTATGTCAATATCCCACCCTTACGATAGTGAGTTGCATGGCAGCTAGGCTTAGGACCTCGCAGAAGACTATTGTCATCATGCCGTGAACCCTTTTACCACGTGTCCTCATGCGATAGCTCGATCGCCTCCACCTCAACCCAGGAAATCTGTGCCTCATTAGAGATGGGGAATGGGCATTGAAGACTGCCGTCATGATGGTATGGACAAAGCCAAAACCCATTAACTGGATGTGGAAGTATGTGCCCTTGCAAATCCACAAGATAAAATGATGTCGATCCACAATCATGAAAAACCCAGAATGGACCCAACCATCGAGATTTCAACTTCCCGGCATTTTTCCAAGGCGAGTGTTGAACAGAAGAACCAGTTGCCCACACTCAAAAGATTTCTTCTTGGAAGCCAAATCCACCCTCCGCTTGTGCCGTCCTTGAACCTCCAAGGTGAGATAATTTAATGACAGGAAGACTACACCTTGAAATAAAAACCTTTGGATGCTAGAAAGTTGACCCTAAAACCTGCCCCTACCAACTTATAGTAGCAGGTCAACTATACAAGGTGGGCAGAGATCAAATACTAAAAGATGTGTTATGCCCCATGAAACCATGCCAATCATTAGGGAATCCCATCAAGGCATAGAAAAGGCCATTTTGTAGGTGAAGCAATAGCAAAGAAAATCATCTCGGTGGGATATTGGTGGCCAATATTGTGGGTCGATGCCTATGGCTATGTAAAGAGATGTGATATATGCCAAAGAATAATTAAACTTGACAATAGTTGTTGCACAACAACCGTTTGAAAAATGGGAGATTGACTTTGTTGGACCTATACATCCAACTAAAAAGGGAAAATAGGCATGCTACATCATGGTGGCGATAGACTTCTTCACCAAGTGGTCTAAAGCTACAGCAGTAAGGAAAGTAGATGCCAAAATCATAGCAAAGCTCTTGTATGAGAATGTGATTACATGATATGGATGCCCCATTGAAATTGTGCCAGATATGATGGTGACCTAGTTCTACTCTATAACGCTAAAATCCATAAGGTACCACATGATCAACAATTTCGGCAAAAGCCATCACCATCTGCCATCCTCCAATATCAAGCCAAACAGTTGGAACAAATGTCAGAAATATTTACTAGCCTGGCCAAGGAGGAGCATATCCAAGAATTGGAATGCCAACTTGTAGCAGACGTCCAAGTCCAATTCCAAGGAATCCTGAGAGAGGTCACAACTCTTCATGCCCAAATATCCAAAAAAGAGCTTGAAGAAGTGTAAATGAACCAAGCTTTCTAAGCTAAGGACAAAGAAATGCTTGACATGACTTCCAATCTCCAACAAAGCCAAATACAGGTGTTAGCTGAAGTTCATGCTATGACAATCCTACAATCCTCCAATGACCACTTGAGTCGCATTCCATGCTCAGCAAATGGAGGAACTTGTGCAAGCTCGCACTAGTCCAAAAAGAAGAAGCCCTTAGGACCATTAGGACAAGCTTGTAGAGTCACGATAGACTCCATAGGCACATACTTTTCGTGTCGAGGAGCTCACAAGGAAATGCCATCTACTCAAAGAAGAACTTGCCACCAATTTACAGGCAACCACTGCTCAAGCACAAGTCTAATCGATGGTCAAGTACCACTGGGGACATTCCCCAACAAGACAAGGTCACCTTACAAATGAATAATCTTAAGGGTTCTTATACCTCGGTCCACCATAAGTATTAAGTATAAGGAGAAATTTGATGAGCTACACTCTCACAAAGTTACAATCTAAAAGCTAGAACTCCAATGGATAGCTGTGTAGTCTCGGTGGTGACTCACTTGTGGGATCTTGGAGGTGTGCCAATGGAACGTCCTACTCCAAGCTACTCCTTGAGCTATGCAACCATACATGGTCCATAAGTATCACTCAAATGGCTTTTAGAGTTGTTGCAAGTGTGAAACCTCATAAGAAGAAGGGGGAGAAGAGAGGGGAGAAGAGAGAGGAAGAGGAGATGGGAAGAAAGAGGCAATAAGGTGGAAGGGGGTGAGAGGAATTCACAAAATGCAAGAAGCAAGAGAAACACAAACATGACTCTTGGAAAGAGAGAGAGCTTCTATTTCTCAAACTTGCATCCAACAATTGAAGAACAAAGTCAAACTTTTGGCCTTTTATACATGTCACCTTTCGAGGTGAGGGGAAACCCTATGCTTTCCTACCTTTCTATCTTTTCTACTCTTTTGTTCCTAGTATTTATGATTCTCATGGGCCACTACGATTGCAAGGTGACTTTTAACAACATTCACGAGTGCATTGCGCTTATTTACAAGAGTTCATAAGAGGGCACAAAATGTGACAATGTTAACCCAAGCACGTAACATGCCCCCCTTCCTGCTGTTGATCCATCCCTAGATTGAGAGTGTGTGAGGAATCCAAAATATGCTTTGACAATTGGATGGCGGTAGAGGAGTCATTGCAAGATCCAGCAAATTTATGGAAAAGGGGGCTCCCAGAAATGTGTGTTATGCATTTCCTCAAATATTCTGATGTGATGGCAGCTACGTGGAGGTACATACGTGCGATTTTCCTATAGGAGGTACCCTCATCTAGATCAAAGACTAGTTCATGACATATATTTAAATGTTGTTTTTTTAATTGTTGGAGCTCTTTCGGGCATATCTCAGAGTAGACTAATCAACAACCTGAAAAAGTGTATGGAAGCCATGACTGTTGGAACTAGAACTTTGGCATACGTATCTATAAAATTCTACATGGGGTATGTGAGGGCATATGCAGTTGAAGACACCTTCAAAAAGTGAAAGCAAGGAAAATTCTAAACGGCATTCGGATCGCTTGCTTACATCTTTTGGAAGAGGCTCCACTTCCATCTTCGATGACAGAGAGGTGTATAGGTGGCATGCATTCAGAGGTCATGACATGCATTGCATTACATTTTCCAATACTTGTGATGAATCAAAAGGGAATCCTCCAATATGATTGCACTCTTGCATTGTTGTTATTAAGGAGCACAGCTTAGGGTTTGGGATCTGCATATCCACCTAGGGTCTCCAGCTTATTGGCAACCTACCAATGTCAAAAACTTTTCTAGATAAAAGTGGTTAGGATCACAAACCTCCATCATGTCTATAGCCTTTAAATCAAAACTTTGTAGCTTGCCTTTCCATAGACTGAGATTGGTAATATCTTCAAAGGGTATGCATTTGTGCAGCACACAGTGTTGAGATATCGAGCTCCATGATATGCCAGGGTGCATTATCACTATGTGCGGGTGAAGGTTCTAGTAGGTCTTATTGATCTAGTTTATGTCAGCACAGAGGATCAAGTAGCTGACATATTCACAAAGGCAATGGGCGCAAAGAAGCTACGCAAGTTCAGAGACCTGCTTGGTGTGCAGGAATTGGGATTGAGCTCGAGGGGGAGTGTTGAGATATCGAGCTCCACTCGTGATATGCCAGGGTGACCGTTGTGCATTTATGTCATCGACTTGTTAGCTGCAGATGCGATTGGTACACCGCCCATGAATAATAGCTAGATGACAGCTATCTTTATGTACTCTAGTTAGTGGCTTAGTTAGTATGCCACCTTAGTTAGCTAAGTTTGGTTTGAGACCCACAAACAGGGTTCACCTATTCTTTTGTACTTGGAGTTCTTTTGGCTTTCACAAGTAAGAAGAGGAAAACTATTTTCAGCCTCCACCTTTGTGTATATTCCCCCATTGTGTATGTGAGAAAGCTGCAAGTGAGACTCCTTCCTTCTCTCCCACTCTCTTCACATGGTATTAGAGCTCGATTCGTGGTAAGGAGCTCAAGAAAGCAAACCAAGTTCGCGTTGTCATGGTAAGAGGATCAGTGTTGCTTTCCTTTTTTTCGAGTTTGGGAGAAAATCTTTGTAGGTAGGGTACACCGCCCATGAATAATAGCTGGATGACAGCTATCTTTATGTACTCTAGTTAGTGGCTTAGTTAGTATGCCACCTTAGTTAGCTGAGTTTGGTTTGAGACCCACATATAGGGTTCACCTATTCTTTTGTACTTGGAGTTCTTTTGGCTTTTGAAAGTAAGAAGAGGAAAACTATTTTCAGCCTCCACCTTTGTGTATATTCCCCCATTGTGTATGTGAGAAAGCCGCAAGTGAGACTCCTTCTTTCTCTCCCACTCTCTTCACATGGTATTAGAGCTCGATTCGTGGTAAGGAGCTCGAGAAAGAAAACCAAGTTCGCAGTGTCCTGGTAAGAGGATCAGTGTTGCTTTCCTTTTCTTCGAGTTTGGAGAAAATCTTTGTAGGTAGCATAGTCGGAAAGTGAGTGCACTATATCTTAGATTGGGATGCCCTTTGCGATGTGGTGAGAGGGCAGTATGTGCTATGGGAAGGGGCAAATGCCTCGATGAAATTACTTTTCTGATTCGAGGCCGCCGTTTTGGTGGCGGAAGTTTTCTGCAGGCACTCAAAAAAATGCCTTGTTTTTGCTGTGCGACCACTGTTCTGCAGGTCGGTGAAAAGTTATCATAGAAATTACATTGTATGCCTATGCGTAGAGATATTGGGAGTGACAGAATCATTCTTATTTCCTGTTGATGCATCATCATCACTAGGAAGTGACTGTGTGGTCAAATACCACTTTTGTCAGTTTTGCAGATCTGCCCTTGTGAGGCAGAAGTTGTGTTTTTTGCAGTGACAACATCTTTTGCTGTGTTCTGTAATGGCGTCTGATGCTCTTTCATAGATTGTCACTGAAAAGCTTGACAAGAACAACTTCCAAACATGGAAGTTTAGAATGAGGAATTTCCTCAAGGGAAAAGGCTATTGGGAGTTCATTACTGGAGCTGAACAAGAACTAGTTATTCCTAATGTTCCCAATGGCATGAGAGAGCTAGAAAAGTTATGTACTAGCTATCTATCAATATTTCAGATTCTATGATTGTGCGTATTCAGGATGCAAGCACGCCAAAGGAGGCATGGGATACTTTGACAAAAATGTATAGCACACATACGCAAGCCAGGAAAATGCAGCTCAAGCAGGAGTTGCATAATGTGCAGAGAGAAAATATGAGCATCAATGACTACCACATGAAAGTGAAGAAGATTGCAGATGCACTTGCTTCTATTGGGTCGCCAGTGGAAGATGATGATTTAGTTTCTATGACCTTGAATGGTCTAGGAAAGGATTATGCAGAGTTCCAAACATCCATTGCCATCCGTGAGAATTTTCTTGATTTTGAGGAGTTGATTACTCTTCTAATTTTTGAAAAGCAGAGAAATGGTGGTGCATCTTCTTCAGGAGGAACTTCAAAAGAAATTGTCTTCTACTCAAATGTTGGAAGAGGTAGAGGTAGAGGTAGAGCAAGCCGATTTGGAGGCCGTGGCAGAAATTAGAATATGCAGCAAATTCAAGAAAACCAATCCTATGGAGGAGGGCGTGGTAACTTTAGAGGCAGGGGGAGCCAAAGAGGTCATGGTGGATGGCAGAGAGGCTAAAATGCAAACAACAATGTTGAATGCCACTACTTTGGTAAAATGAGTCATATGGTTAAAGATTGCTATAAAAAGAAAAATGACATCATGACTAGAAAATTGCATAAGGGCTTGATGTGGAGGTTTACAAAGCACATGATATATAAGCTATGAAGCCACAAAGGCTCTCTACAAATAGCCTAAGAGTATTCTCAATGGAAGTAGAATGGAAGAGGGTGAGAGAGAGAGAGGGAGAGCCAAAAGAGAGCCACACAAGTTTTGGTGGGTGCAAAAAGCCCTAATCTTCTATGTCATCCATGCGTGCGCATGTATGTGTGCATGTGTGTGTGTGTGTGTGTGTGTGTGTGTGTGTGTGTGTGCGTGTGTGTGTGTGTATTGTACATAACCGAGGTTAAGACACAGTGGTCTTTAACCCCCACAACCTCCCACTTAAAGGCCAATGTGCCTTTAAGGTAGAACAACCAGTGGACATACTATCCAATGCACATCAATACACGATAATACTCAAACTGCTGACTAGGTAGACTCTTTGTCAGCATATTTACAAGGTTATTTACTACTGAAATAAACTAATTTACTCTTTCATAGTTTGCTCATTTACTACTATGAAATAAATTAACTCTGTAAGATGAAGTCTAGCAGTAGACTTTTCTAGTGCATCCAATTCATTCCAATCATCCTCATACATAGCTACATGCTTAGCTACAATCCCTTCCAAGGGTTGAATTTGCTTCTTTTGAATAAGCACACCCATATCTGTTATTTCTATAGAGAAAAGTTTTGTTGGAATTCCTCACTGGAATCTTTAGGTTGACCTCATGGTGGGGAGACTTGATGATAGTCTAAGGTTTGAGAGGAGTCTATCTTCCTCTAATGCTATTGGTCATATGATATGGTAGGACCTCACTGATTGGGCCATCTTCGTAAGCGCAGTGGTTGGCTTGTCCATGCATGGAAAGCAACATGGAGATTTATTGGTCAGCTGCATGGGATTGGTCCATGCAAGAGAGCTTAGTGTGTGATGATTGGTCAGCTTATTTGGCTCATACAACAAAATAAGAGTCGGGATATTCCATGTGGCCTCAGAGCATGAAATAGGTGGTGGTGTGTTGACTTGTCAATAAGCTTCTAGAGAATACATAAATGCATGTGTGCATACCAATAAAAACTTATGCATGGCATGGTAGCACATCTGATGGCGGTTACAGGAGCATCTACAAACATCGAGTTGCAGGGCAAATTCCTTCTCTTATACAAAACTCTCTCTATCTATTCATCTCAATGAGAGTTGCATTTTAGTTGTGTTACTCCTCGTAGAGTGTCTAAGTGCAACTACTCGTAATGGTCATAGAGTCCTTCGATGAGTCTTTATTCAGTCAATATCAGTTGCTAGTAGGCATGAATAGTATGTCAAAGGTTTACGTTGTAGAGCTGTCCCTCCTCATAAATATATGAGATGGTTTTGTTCTTCATGTGAGCTTCTATAGCAAAGGTAAAGGGTGTGCCAATTATGTTTTGAGAGTGAGAGAGATATCATGTAGATGGATTGCATGCTTTGAATTCCAACAAGTTTGTCGCATCAAACTTTTTAATGCTGAAAAACTTCTTTTTGGACATGGAAGAGGAGACCACTTTGCAAATAAAGCAAAATCCCAAATGCTAGTCCTTGTAAGAAAGAATCACACCAAATACCAGGTGTGCCCAAATATGTATGCTAGGTAATATCACCAAAAGCTCAAAGCACAAAGTATAAAAAAGCATGTGACTCATGTTGCCAAATGCCTCAAGCATAAACATCCTCCATGGGCATAAGCATCAATAATGTATCATCCAAGAGAGAATAGCACTATCAGTGCATCGATTACAATGCATCAAAGCTATCCCTCAGCATAAAATGGCATATGAGTGCTAAACATCCATCAATAAAACATCCCACAAGGCAATATGGGCCTATTAGCACATCCAACAAGGATCGCAATGCATCCAAATGGCCTATAAAGCATCCACTGCAACCCAATGCACAACACGAATGAGTGCACATGGCTCAAACTACAACCAGAGTAATCTACATAAAGTATGCTCAAAATAGGCCTATTAGCACATCCAACAAGGATCGCAATGCATCCAAATGGCCTATAAAGCATCGACTGCAACCCAATGCACAACATGAATGAGTGCACATGGCTCAAACTACAACCAGAGTAATCTACATAAAGTATGCTGAAAATCATGGCCTCAAGTCAACGATCGCTAGTGAAAGTAAAACTTGATATTCCTCAAAACCATTGCAATATTTGCATACATGGCATCAATGACATGACCTACGATTTTCGCAGCTCAAAGAATACTTTAAAAAATCACTCTGGATGTGAAGTAAATCGAAGTCAAAGACTACAATGGACTTGCAAAAAATGAAACCTTAGAAGCCTAAGGTTCAATAAAAAAATTCAATGTGTCAACAAAACAAAGGCTTAAATCTTTGAATGGAGCTATGGATTGAGGCTGGTAGAGCCGTAAATATACCACGATAGCAATGGATATGTGTGCATTGTACATTGGGGGAGGTGGAGACATGGGATCACTCTCTATGCATATGCCCAACTTACAATGAGATCTCGGTGTGGTACCACTGCCTTTTCTAGGAGGGGATTGGTTTTGGAAACTCTCTTTCTTGATCCATTTCCAAGACCCAGTTTGTGTTGGTGTCTAGCTAAGGGAGATGCAACAACATAGAGAGACTCTTCTGAGACAAATCAGGCAGTTTATGCCAACAATATTAAAAGAATGTAACATCTAATTCGAGAACTATAACCTCAAAAAGAGAACTCTAGGGGAATATTTGAAAGATTCCTTTTCTTTGAAATATTCCATTTTTTCATGTGAATTTTACGTTTATTTGAAAAAGATGGCCTTTTTGAGCGACGATTTTTGAAAAAATACATAAAAATTATGCTTTTATGACATTTTGCCGACAAAATTTTTTGGGAAAATGGGCACAAACACTTGGAATACCAAAATTGCAAAAAATACATTAATTTTTTAAAACCAATACAATAAGGGCCTATGCATCCAATGCACATAAAAGGACCATGGCATAACACATTTCAAAATCCTAAAAAGGTAAAAATCACATTGTTGCACAAACATACATGCCATTGATCCTACAAAGAACAGTACTCATCCTCTGATCCTACACCTTCAAATGCACTAGAGCCTAATCTTTGTGCAGTAGAAGTTGAAGATCCTTCCTCCTCTAGGCTATCCATTAGAACATTGTCCGAGTCCAACCTAGGCAAGTTTAGCTACCACCCTCTTTTTTGCATGGTGTGTCTTGGATTCCATTTGTTCACTACATCCGATTAATGTTTTTGGAAATTTTTGGGGTATTATGTATTGTGTCTCCTTTGGAAAATGCCCGGCTTGTGTTAATTGAAATGCATATACCAAAATATCTACCTCATCCAATTGCAGAGTATCAATTCTTGGACAAATCTTTGTCACCCTCTTCGCTTTTTGGCCATGCTTCCTTGTTACCACCATCTCTAGGTTATATCGACCCGTGAAAGCATCCATGGACTTGGTGAAAAACCAATGCACCTCTATT
The DNA here is from genome assembly GCF_047967505.1 of Dipteris shenzhenensis. Lineage (NCBI taxonomy): Eukaryota > Viridiplantae > Streptophyta > Polypodiopsida > Gleicheniales > Dipteridaceae > Dipteris > Dipteris shenzhenensis. Next base: position 32,251,728 of record NC_141614.1, on the reverse strand, counting down.
GACTTGGTGTTTGAACCTTCCTTTTTGACTTTCACAACTTTAGCAATCCAAAACGGAAATCCACTAGGATCATCTATTGCTAACACAGCAACCATCATACCCACTGCCAAGTCCTCGATGCTACCACTCCACATTTCTTGAACCCTTTCCCTGGCTTTTTTGGACTTTCTTGCTCCAAGGTACATTTCTCTCTCCTCCCCAAGATAGTTCTTCTTTGAAGGTGCATGTAAATGCGCACTTGAAGAAGCATTCATACGCGCATTTACAAAATCTTGTTCAATGCATTGTGGCCAACTAAAATCTCACACATCTTGGGGGTCATTTAGTAGGTGATTGATAAGTTTTTGGGATGCAAAGAATGGATTCCACCATGTCCACACCACATCTTCAAAATACGTTGCAGCATGCTAGATTGTTTCTCTAATCTCATGGATTGAACTTATAGGGTGTACATCTCTCCCCTCCTTCATGGCTCATTGCAACTCCCTCACTGATTGTAAAGGTTGTAAGGGTGCGACATACAACTCACACTCTGGAACACACTTCAAGAACTTCAATCCTTTGACTAGAACCCAAGTCGGTGATGTGGAATAGAGCTTCCCCCACAACAACGTCGTGCCTTCTTGATCTTTCTTCATTCGAAATTGGTATTGAAAGCTTAACTCATTAAGTTTCTCAATACATCGATCAATTCGCTCGTTGTCACCAAACACAAAGCGTTTGAAATCTGTTGTTTTTTCCATGTTTGCAATTATTGGTTTTGGCACATATGCATCTTGTAAAATGCGGATCATTGCATCCCCATCTCATGATTGTTTCCTTCTCAGCTTTACTGAGAACCAGCTAAACATTTGATCAATATGGTCATGTGTGTGACCCACCATAAGGAATCCAAATTTAACTTTAAAAAATATGCCTTTCTCCACAAGCATGCAAAGATATGGCAACACAACTCAATTCTTGTTCTCTCTCGATGTGTTATCAAGTTGGACATACAACACTTTTGGAAGAGGTTGTATAAGATTCCTCAATGCATCATTAAGAACGGAAACTATGAGATTAGGATCATTTCTTACATTTGGTGTCCTCAAATAAACCTTGGGGATTAATTCACCATGGTAGATCGTGCATCCAACCACGTGATATGTGATGAAGTTCTCCTCTTTCAAATCCTTGGGCACTAGTTTGAAGTGTGGAAGATTGGTCTTCTTTTGATCCATCCCATCAATGATGATGGCTATGTACTTATCAAGCTATTGGTAGCTCTTCTTGTGATGCTTTGCTAACTTCTTTCTTTCTAGAGCTTGCATTTCTAGATGCATTTGCAACTCTGCGATTGCTTCTTCTGCAAATATAAAAAACAATTAGATGTTGCAAGCAAACAATTTTTGCCAAAACGAAGCAAAATTTCACAGCATCATTACACACATCTCTCTCTTGTCCTTGACTTCTATTATGCAAGGCCTTCAAGTCTACACATGTGGCACACACACCAAAGCGACAAAGCTTTGGTATCTTCATGTTGTTGAATTCATTCTTCCAAATCCTACAAAAATGCTAGTATGTCACGTACTCATCACTTGTAGTAACCATGGCATCCTTGTACATTGAATGGATCTCACGCTTGGAGAAATTATCCAATAAGTGCAACTGGTCACTATTTGGAAGAGCCTCGACATGTTTTTTCACAAAGTCTTGCAACCACAAGCATACCATATTGCCATGTAGTCCAGGAACTCTCATTTGTCCTGCTGTACAAATGCGGGGGTCTTTATAGAGGCGGGCGTGTAATCTTTTTAGCCTTTCATTACCAAGACAATGTGCAAGTCTATATGCTTTGCGACAAACATCCTTGAACCGAATGAATACTCAAACACAATTTTGTTCATATTGTTTTCCATAGGTCTTATAGACCATGCTAAATAAAAATTTTGATCATCTTTATTCATTTCAACATAATTTTGCCATAACACCCTTAATTTTGCAACCCCAAAAGTGACTAGGCACATTCTACTACAACAAAGAGTATTGTAGGTCTCTTTCAGATGTGCAATGTCTAGCATTATACGAGCTCTCCCTCTTGTGTAGCTAGACTTTTTGAGGTCCACATTCATTGATCTTCCCTTTAGTCTCTCCTCGATAGACGAGATTGAATTTCGCTTCCCCTTTTGTGATAGCCGAGATTGACATTGAGATCCATCTAGATTCAATTTCCCTTGTAAGAAATAATTTCTAGCTCCAAAAACAAAACAAAGAGAGCCATTGAATGAACTTAGACATGGAGCACATACTTGATAACACTTGTTGACCTCTTGTCCTTGCTTTGATATATATTATTTCATTCTCTTCAATGGAAATATCAGGTCCATGGATTTGAGTACTTGGGCTTCTATGTCCACCATCATGCTTAGGTGAAGGAGTAGGAGACACATCCAAGGTGGGCACACCGCTCCCAAAAAAACGACCTCTATTGGCTGCAAGTGCATTTCCTCTTGATTCTTATGAGGATGTTGTCGAGGAGACTCCATCTATTGCACAAGGAAAAAAACAAAGTAAACTGCGATCAAAGGCTCCAAGGAGAGTACATCATCATTGAAATCCCAACCAGTGGTGAGCTAAAAGTACCAGGAGTTGACATTGGATATGACACCTCAGATACACAACAAAATAGAGTCCAAGCAAAGGTACAACGAGATAACCTTGTGGATCGATAGACTTTCTTCAAGCACATTGATCATGTTACCAGACCTCCTATTGATCCTAGGACTGGCCTTCGACCATTTGAGGTGCGAAAAATGCATCCTTTCCATATTGAGAATTTGAAGTCATGAATGAAGGACAATCTGCATGCACAAGTTGTGAATACATGTGCTCGTGGATCCAAAATATTGTCCAGACAAGGCATCTTTTGATCGTCGAAAAGCAAATGATTATAACTACTTTGTTCTTGGAGGTTCCCATTGAGCAGAGGCAAAAAGATAGTTGAATATTGAGTTTCTGTGCAACTCTCATTACAAGACATGTAATTGTACAGTTTATGCTGGTTTGACTGATTCGGAGGCAAACTTACTGGCTTTTGATAACAATAATGACAATGAGTATAGGAAGTCCATGTCTTGCATAGAACGGGTTTGTTTCTATCACAATGAGTTCGTTATGAAACTCAATGAGGATCGTTCTTTGATCACTCTAGAGTTTTGCTTATCTTTGTTGAATGAGACTGGGATGTCCGCAATAATTAAAGATCCATCAAGGCCAAGTGACAACTTTAGATCATGGGACGGGATGTTTCAAATTGCATTTCATAGTGGAGAAGTTTGGGATTTTATAAATGCAATTTTTTCAAAGTGGGAGAATTTTGAAATCAAAGGGCAAAAAGACTCATATCTAAAGGAGTCAAGAAAGAAACCCAAACCATGAAGGCATTACCTTAAGAAATTCGAGCCATAGCAGGGAAGAGCATGCAGGGAATTAAAGATGAGATTCTAATTAAGTCTGTGCTTGGCAGAGTGGTGTCTGGGGATCTCTCTTTGGATGAAATGGGCAATGAATTTGATGAGTAAGTAAACTTATCTCCTTTGCATCATGTCTCTCCTTGATTTTATATTAATCTCTTTACAAATAATGTTTCAATAGAATTTGTTTCAACTGTAAAAGTGAGAAGAATTTTACATGTGTTTTCAATACAAGCGTAAAATATACATGAGAATGCAAGAAGTAATGATCGGGCAATTGAACATGCCGGATTGGGATGTTGTTTGGGAGGAGTATCCATAGAGTAGCAGGATGGAGATCTTGGCTCCATATTTCAATGTATTCAAAAGCATGGTATGTCAAATTTGGTATACATATTCTAATGGAATTTTTCTTTTGAATTGTAGATTTGAATGTTTAAAATATTGAACTGTTATTTTAATAATAACCTTCAGAAAAGAGGCAAGAAGGGATCTGAGAGTAGTATGATGCCTACAAGCTTTAAGCAATTGATTGATCGAGCTGCAAAAGAAAAAGAGCATCGAACTCGACAACAATCTATCACTCTTAGTGATGACATGTTAGAGTTTGATAGGGGGAAAACCATCCACCAAACTTTTATCATGTGCTCAACGAAGATTGCAATGAATTGTCAAAGATAGTTCCAAAGAATATTGGTCATTGCAGACATACCATATGGATTTAGTGTTCCTGGATCCATCTTTGATGAGGTCCCTTACAAAGCAAAGTAACTAATGAGTCTTCTTGACCAGTTTATGTCAATTACGTCGGCAACGCTTTGGCGTGTCATAATTTTTCATTCAGACTTGCAGTCTGGGGCAGTGATGCGTGTCATCAATGATAAATGTGCTGGATGTGACCACCTTTATTGGTGAGTGCAGCAATGAAATGCAAGGATTTTTTTGGGTCAATTATAATTGTTATAACTATGTTTTATTTTGATAAATTTAAAACTTATATTTGTTGCATGTCATCGGATGAAACCCAATGTGAGACAAATGAAAGGACATCGACTCACATCTGCTACAGAAAACATTTCAGTTGGGTATTGGTCTGTGGATGGAAAAAAAAATATTGGTCACATCAATTTCCCCTCATCTGCTCCATTTACTCCTGATCATTTCATTATTCCAGCTGTGACGAAGAAGCTCAGGCATGTGACCATGGATAAGAATGGGGAGATAGTAAATCCTTATCAAAAACCACAACTCTAATTAATCATCTCATAGATCTGTTTTTAAATGAGCATGAGTGGGTACTCAATCTGTTTGCAAGTTCAAACACAGTCACAACATGTGCCTTAAAAAAGGGTCGAAATGTAATTGCAGTTGAAAAAGATCCTATTCAATGTGATTACATAAAGAAGAGAGTGACTGCTATTCATCACTTGCCTGATGAGCATCAGGAGCTTGGTTTGAAAGGTGGGAAGTTCGATGCAGATTTGGTGGTAGCCTTGTCACGGGAACCCCAACATCTTGAGATATTGAAACCCAGTTTTACGGAGACAGGCGAGCTAGCTAATACATGGGAGAAGGAGGTTGTGAAAGAGAAAGTGATTGAGAAACCCATAGAGGAAACCCAGACTGGGGAGGGTGATGAAGATGAGGTCGATGACACATATGGGAGAATTGAGTAGACTCTAGTTATGGAATTGTATTGCCGGTTTTTTGTATTTGAATGGTTTCAATAGACAAGTGTTCTTAAGACATTTTAGAATCCATATGATTTGAATGTTTTGAACATTTAGTTGTTCCCATTAATTTGTTGTTGGGGATGGTTATGAAGATGATATAGATGACACATATGGGAGAATTGAGTAGACTCTAATTATGGAATTATATTGACAATTTTGTGATTTTGAATTGTTTCAATAGACAAGTGTTCTTAAGATATTTGAGAATCCATATGCATTGAATGTTTTGAAGAAGGAGGCATTTACTTTTTCCCATCAATTTGATGTTCAAAATGCAAGGAACACACAAGGGTGTGTGCAAGGAAATTGAAGAACTGAAATCTAAAAATGTGAAGCTCAAGAAAGAGATGGCAGCTTTGCAAGCAACTATGCAAGGAAAGCATGCTAAGTTTACACAATAGATCACCAAAGGGAAAACACACATGCTAAAATGGAAGGATGTGGTAAACAAAGGTGCAATAGCCCCAAAGAAAGAGTTTATCTCTGAGGCCTTGGAGGAAGAGAAAAGACGAAACAAGAAGGCCTTGAATGTATTGTCATGTTCTTCAATGCAGAGATGCACATGTGTGTAGATGATGCATAAATTGAGAAGTATTGGCCCTCCAAATGGGGTGGAAGGAGTGCCCATTTGAGTGTATTTTTGCTAGACTCTTCTCTACATGCTCCACACAAGCTATAATCCATATGCATGTAAAATGCCCATACTCACACACCATGAATAACACGAGAGGCTGCAATCCTCATGCCTCTTGGGAACACATCCCTTGGGCATACCCCATTATTCTAACCTTAGCCTATGACTCTTTATGCCTACCATTGATTAATGCAATACCCATGCACAATGCCACCCTTTCCTAATGATCCTAGGACCTAATGCATATCTGCAACCAATTTACAATGTTACAACCATAGGGTAATCGCCAGATTCCCTAGAATGGTCCACAAGGATCTAATACAAAGAATCATGTCATGACATGCCCTCTTGCTTAGAGAAGTAGATGTCCTTATCTGTGTGCTTTTGAATAATCTTGATTCTTCAACAAGTGCGGGGTAATTCTTCCAGTGATCTTCATCGAACCATTGGCCATCTTCCATAGGATATCCTTTAAACTTTACCAAATATCGAGATCTCTATCTATTCTTGGTACTCCTAACCTCATGGAATAGTATTCATTTCGGAACAAGTAATTCTACTTGGTCTTCAAGTTTTTGTTCTTCTTCTTCAATAGGCCTCACCGGTGGTTCACCTTTAAACGTCTTCAAGATGCTAACATGGAAACCATTTGTCATTCTCCAACTGGTAGGCAATGTCAACTTGTATGATGTTGGAGTTCCTTCTGGATGTATAACCTCTGAAACCTGGAAAGGTCCATAATATTTTACTACTAGCTTTACAATCTTGGTATTTCCTTGGATTGTCTTTATATGCCTTTTTTCAATCTTTAAAAGAACCCAATCTCCCCTCTCATAATGTACATCCTTTCGCTTCTTATTAGTAGACTTCTTGTACACTTCTTGAGCTCACTGAATATGTGATTTAACCTATGTAAGTACTTCCTGCACATCTTCAGCAAATTGATCAGCTGCCAAAATCCTATCTTTTCAATGTGCAACAGGTGTGGGAAGGACTTGGCCATAGATGATGTCAAATGGTGCCTTGCGGGTAGCAGAATGGGTAGAGTTGTTATACATAAACTCTAATAGAGGTAAATATAATTCCCATAAGGTATGATTGTCATGGACATAACTACGTAACAATTGGATAATAGCTTGGTTAGCTATTTCACTTTGTCCATCAGTCGATGGGTGATATGTAGTGGAGAATTGCAATTTAGTTTCTAAATCCTTGAAAAGAGCTTTCCAGAATTGGCTTTCGAACTTAGGATCATTATCTGATGTAATGGATTTAGGTAATCCATGTAATCTAAAGATTTCTTTAATATATAACTTAGCGGTTTCTATGGCAGTGATGTTCTTCTTACATGGAATGAAATGGGCTTGTTTACTAAGTCTATCTATAATAGTAAGGAATTGCTCATTTTGTGTCCTTGCCTTTGGGAATCCTGACACAAAGTCCATAGTAATATGCTCCCATCATTTACTAGGTATGGGTAATGGCTGAAGTATTCTTGATGTCTTACCATGATCACTCTTAACTTTTTGACAAGTTCAGCACTGTTGGACTAAAGTAGTTACGTCCTTTCTCAATCCTGACCAATAGAAATATCTTTCAATTCTATCAATGGTTCCTCCAATATCTCTATGTCCAAAATAGGGATTACTATCCATCTCTTCAAAAACTAGGGATCTAAAAGTGGCGGGTACACAGATGAAACATCCTCTAAGAAGATACCCATCATGAATTGCATATCCCTCTAAGGAATCACCTTGTTCTTGAAGTAACACATCATAGATAGTCCCAAATTCTTTATCACCTTTGTAGGCATCCTTCATTGCACTAAGAGATTCTTCTCTCACCATGGAGACATAGTTTACACTCAGTCTATGACTTAGTGCATCTACAACTATGTTCTCCTTACCAAGTTAATATTATAACTCAGGTTGACTAAACCCTTGGAGATATTCTGCCTACTTGATTTGCCGAGGTGAAACTATCGGTTGAGAAAACAAATGTTTAATACTTTGATGATCTGTCTTAACCTTGAAGTCAGATCCATAAAGATAATGTCTCCATAACTTCAAAGCATGACCTATAGCTAATAGTTCCTTCTCATATGTGCTATACTTAATTCAGCACTTTGAAGTTTTTGACTTTCAAAGGCTATGGGATGTCCCTCTTGTGTTAGTACAACTCCAATAGATGTACCACTGGAATTAGTACGTATGACAAAGAAAGGCTTATCAAAATCTGGCAAAACTAACATAGGGCTAGTTATTAAAGCAACCTTCAAATTCTCAAAGAAACTCGAATGTCTATCACATAGTGATACGTTGATTGCTTCTTAAATTGATCAGTAAGTAGTGATGCAATCTTAGAGAAATTCAATATGAATCTTCTATAATAACTAAATAAACCAAGAAAAGATCTTGGTTCATGTACATTCATAGGGACAGGCCATTCCTTTATAGCTTTCACCTTGGTTGGATCAACCTGAATTCCTTGTTCATTGATGACATGGCATAAATATTCTATTTCCTTCTTAAAGAACTCCCTCTTTTCAATATTTAGGAGGAGTTGGTTCTCTCAAAGCAATTCCATCACTTGTGCAAGATGTTGCTTGTGTTCTTCTTCATTTTGGCTAATATCATCAAAGAACACAACTACAAACTTGCCTATGTATGGTTGAAGAACTCTTCTCATTAGCCTACAAAAGGTAGCAGGTGCATTAGTCAACCCAAAGGACATAACTACAAATTCATAATGTCATGTTTGTGTTCTAAAGGTAGTCTTATGCACGTTTGGCTCCCTCATCCTAGCTTGATGATATCCTGACTTCAAATCCAATTTGCTAAATACCTTGACACCTTTCAAGGAGTCTAATAAGTCGTCAACTCTAGGTATAGGAAACCTATTCTTAATTGTCAACTTGTTAAGGGCTCTATAATCAATACACATACTAAAGGTTCCATCCTTCGTCTTTACTAAAAGGACTAGAGCCTCAAAAGGCAAACTACTTGGCCTGATTAGACCTTTCTCTAACAAGTCTACAACTTGCTTTTCTACCTCCTCTAGCTCTACCTTATTCATTTGATAGGGAGCTCTACATGGAGGAGAGGACCCTGGAATCAACTCAATCATATGATCTTCAGGTCTAGAGATAGGAAACTCATGCCGATCATCACTAGCAAGTCGATCATCGAATTGCTTAAGGAACTCTAAATGTTGGCATTCTTGATTACTATGTTCGGGCTTCACTTCCCTAATATATATCACATTGCAGCTCACTCCCTTAGGTAACTCTCTTTTAGCTCTAGTATGAGATATGAGCAGAATATGGGAAATATCTCACTCACCTTTTAAGGTGATCCTCGTACCTTGGTGCTCAAAGGTACAAGTATGTTTACTTACATCCATAGATGGTTGGAAATCATACCTCCAAGACTTGCCTAGGATGATGTCGACTTCTTGTAGAGGAGCAACACGAAAGTCTCTACGATGTTCATACTTTTGGATCTTGAAGGGCAAGTTCTTAACTTTAAAAGTACATTGCTCTTCATTACCTCTAAATGCACCACTAATACTCATATCCCTCAATGGCCATTTCTTATCTTTGACTATATTACCCAACCTATCTGAGATAATATCATAGTTACTACCATCATCCATGCAGACGATGATACGTTGACCCCCAACATATCCATGTAACTTAAATAAGTCATGTCAACCAAAGGTGTAATGCAAACTATCATTATTGTTCTTTTTATTATTTTTGTAGACTCGGCACGCGCAGAGAAAATGCTTCTCGTCTCAATCTCTCCTACTGTGCATAACATGCAAATCCGCTGCTCTCTGGGTATACATGTTGCTCTCCTTATCTCAATCCTCAGCTGATGGGATGAAACCCGCATGTGCTAAATGGCCATCCTCAATGCGTGAGACTCCCCTGTCCTTAAGATATAGGGGTCTGATAATGAATCCCCCCTCCGAGACTCTCGGGAAATGGTCATAGTAGAACTGGATCTCGGTGGGGAGCTCCTGATCTCCCCCCCAAGCCTGAGAACACATAGAGGGAGGTTGTTCACACAAAACATACCGGGAAGTTGGATTCCAAGTGTTCACACACACATTAGAGGGAAGTTCAAAGTTGGAACCACTCTCATAGAAAACATTTTCTTTTAAGAGATTTTTCTGATTTAAACTTTGTAAGTTTTAAGCATCAAAATAATTAAAATGCCTTGAAATTTGGAGGTTTTGAAAACCTTCTATTTTCAAATTGAAGGCTGTTTTCATGGACACTAGTTGGGAACCTTGCAACCTCCATGAAGTGTTCCAATTGTTGCTTGCCTTAACCTGAGAGGCTCCCCACGTTGTTGCCAAGGCTAAAAGTATAGCATTAAGCTACTCAATAGCATTGCAAAAACAGATCACCATGAAGGCTTACCCTAATTCTAGAGAAGAATTAATGAGACCTGACAATGATTTTGCAAGATGTTTCAACCAATCGGTTGGAGATCGAGGTCTGTAGGCCACTCACAATGCTTGGGCATTGTAATGATAACTAGGTGCCACTAGTGGGGCTATTGTAGCCCCACTGGCAGGCATGGGAAGCCCCTCTAAACCTCAAACTAGTGAAGAAAGATCACGCAAGTGAGTTTGCAAGCTAAAATCAATTGGGAAGTGACCATGGCCTCCCTTTTTTCTCGACCCCAAATTGCATGCATAGTAGACTCAAAATGGCCATCTTTAGGGAGGCACAAAATGCTCCAATTTGACGTCCACAATTGCAAAGCTTTTAGGGAGAACAACCTCGGTATTGGAGAAAAATATACTCACTAGGCATGTCATGGGAACTCTCTCAAGTGGTAGCCTTAATGATGATGTCCGTAATGGCAGAGGCGGCAGTGGTAGAAGTAGATGTGGTAGAGGCGGCTCATGGGTTGTAGATGGCAGCACGTGGCAGTTGCTACTGCGAGGTAGAAGGGTAGCAAGGGTTGCAAGGGCGGCGGCTAGACGTTGACGATGGTAGTTGTAGAGCTGGTAGCCTACAAGGTGGCTGGGAGAGAGCTTATGCAGAGGGCACATAGCTCCCAAGCATGAATAGCTGTGGGTATTGTGGCATCACACACCACGAGCGCGCCTCGAGCCTTACACAAGGCCTACACAAGTACTTACACAAGGCTCATGAGTCCTTGAGTCGAGGACTACGCCATGATGGGGGGGTTAATTAATGAGGCATGTCGACTTCCTGCAGGCCCATGATTGGTGTGCAAGGCCCGTCACCCCTTTTCTTCCAAATCTGTGTATTGAGCATCTCCTCGCATGTAGAAAGAAAGTAGAGATTAAAATTTAATTGAATTTCAGAGGGAAAAAAGAGAATGAAGCCCCTTGGTAATTTCTTCAACGATGACTTCACACTGATGTCAGCGACTGTTGCAACTTCCACATGGCAGGCTCTCACAATCAGAGGATCTTGGCTCTGATACCACTTGTCACATTCTTCAATGCAGAGATGCACATGTGTGTAGATGATGTATAAATTGAGAAGTATTGGCCCTCCAAATGGAGGGGAAGGAGTGCCCACATGAGTGTATTTTTACTAGACTCTTCTCTACATGCTCCACACAAGTAACAATCCATATGCATGCAAAATGCCCATACTCACACACCATGAATGATACGAGAGGGTGCGACCCTCATGCCTACCATTGATTAATGCATTACCCATGCACAATGCTACCCTTTCCTAACCATCCTAGGACCTAATGCATACGTGCATATTTTATTATATTCAATTGGCCAATTTATAATGTTACAACCATAGGGTGATCGCCAGATTCCTTAGAATGATCCACAAGCATCTAATACAAATAACCATGTCGTGACATGTATTGATCAGAGGCTTAACATGGGAGATACCCCAATGCCAGATGCCAAAGAATTATTCACCAAGATGAGGGTCACAATCTCACATGTGAGAAAGTCTGAAGAGTTGGCAAAGCTGAGGCCCCAACAAGACCACTTGTAATGAAACTTAGGACATCAATAGGTAGGTTCCCCCTCATGAGCATGAGGGAAACCTTCTTGAAATGAATGAGGATCTACTTGGATGATGACCTCACACATAGAGGTGGGTTGAGTATAGTGGACTACTTGATGCCCCCCTAGACTTTGTATCACATGTATATAATCACACGGTTCACCCTCCCTACCACTTGGTGCTACTCACTCTAATCAAGCCTTCATCGTATCAATGACCATGCTAGCAAGACCTGTTAGCCCCTACTCATATCTAGATACATTTTGATTGTGCCCTTGATGTGGTTCACTTGTCTTATGAGCTATCAATATTCCTTGGAGATGATGCAAACCTTGCCCAATTCCCATGTTTCAAACACTCTAGTATCAGTGGTTGATACTATGGCAGCCCGCCGTTCTTTTCCCATGACCTGATCCACAATGCGCCCCTAGCTAGGAAGCTAACCTAGAATCAATGGTATGGTGATGAGTTCCAAGAGATGAGATCCCAACTCATACGTGAGTAGTCTTTAGGACACCTTCATGATGCTTGGGCAATAGTAGATGTCATGTCATTTGACATGAATTAAGAGATGAGCCTTCCTTTCATGGAGGATGGATGAGGTAGTTAGCTCTTTTAGAGGAGGGGATCCTACCATTGGATGGGTTCTTTTGTCTAAGGGTAAGCACCCATCCCCATCATAAATCCAGGAGCATGGCACATTTATGCAACCTCACTCTATGACGTCTCAATCTAGGCACTAGTCCTCACTACCCAAGCCCACCACATCCATTCTATTCACTGCAGAGAACATGTAGGTTGCACTAGGTCATCTCCACAATCGAAGGGCCCATCACCATGAGGAGCTATGGAATGAGTTCTTTGCACATGCACATGAGGTATTATCTCCAATATTGGCACAAATGTTCAGAGGCACATGGATAGAGGGCTTTGGGAAAGGTTGGTTTTGGAGACATAATTCCACTCTTGACCATATCTTCACCTTATGGGCCATCATTAAGGAGGCATGATTGAGATCCCAAAAAGTCTATGCTTGCTTTGTAGACTTTTAGAAGGCCTTTGACACAATCCCATGAGCAAGCATGATTAGGAGACTCAAGGAGATGTAGATTCTAGGAGACATGATTTGGGGAGTGATGAGCCTATATGAGTGCCCTTGGAGGCCTGTTAGACTAGATTGAGAGCACAATCAGAGTGAAGCAAGGATTCCCCCTCTCATCAACACTCTTAGGCTTTACATTGATGAGATCACAACTTTCATCAATTGCCTAGGAGGAGAGAAATTATTGCTTGTTGTTGATATGGTGATACTGAGACAGTGTTGTATCTAGATGACATAGTCCTTATTCCTCCTCAGTGGTAGGCTTACAGAGACATCTAGAGACCCTAGAGGTGGCTTGCAAGGAGAGAGATCTGAGATTCAACCTTGGCAAGACCCAGGTTATGATCTTCACCACCTCAAAGCACAATACTTCATCAACATAGCTACCCCTACCAAGGAGATCCAATTGAGATCGTGTAGTCATATACCTATTTAGGGGTTGTCTTTGTAGGTCCAATTTTCATGATGACTCATGCAAAAGGGTGAGACTCACACAATGATAGGGAACTCTAGCTAAACTAGAGAGATGGTGCTTTCAGTCAGACTTTCAGGACCCTCTAGTGAAGGGATGGCTAACATATTTCTTTCTTTATATCTCTATTTTTTTCTTTCAATTTGTGTTTTTTTCTAGTTTATTAGTAGCTGTTTGGAAGTGTGATAGACACCTCTAGCTCCCCCAATGGGGGTATATTCTCATAACAGGTTTTGGGTGTCTTTTTCTCTTAGTTCATGTTTTTGCTAGTTTATCAATAGCTTTTTAGAGGTGTGATAGACACCTCTAGTTTGCGCAATGGGGTTATATTTTCATAACAAGTTTTTGGTGTCTTGGATCTCATAAGCTTTAATGGCCTTCAATAGACATTAAGAAATCTTTCTTTGCATGTGTGTATGTGCTTTTTAGTGCAAAAATAGACTAGCTATCATTAAGAATGTCAAAAGTTTACATGTTTTTAAACTACTAGACATAGCATAAAATTTTCCTCTTGTATATCGTTCCGTTCAACATAGCTTTGTGACTACGTAGGCTATTTTCAACTACCAAAAATAGGCATTAAACTCAATCAACCCTCAGGAGCTCATAAAATTCATGTTTTCCTTAAGATAAATAATAGTTTCTGATTCACAGAGAGTTGTTCTTTTGTAAGTAGTTCTAAAAGCAGTGAAGTAATGGTGTACTTGGCTGGGTCAAAATAGAGCCTAGCAAAAAATAATAATCACTGCAACATTTATAATTTGCTAGTAGCATACAATCAAAAACTCAATAAATTTCATAAGAATCGTAAAGGGAATTCATTTGATTCATTTTCCCACTCTCACAATATGTTGTTAGCTCAATCCAAGGATGTTTCCTTGGATACTGTGTGTTCCCTTTCACATCTTCTTCATACCACATCCTCCTTTCCTTCCACTTTCTTACTTCAATCCATTGCAGTAGTAACCCCTTGCTTTACCTCTCCTCTATGCATATCCAAATTCTTCCATAGGAAATTCATATCGGTGACCATTCTAGTGGTCATGCATTTCAGATGTATATGCATTGCTATGTCTTCTAGAATATTTTCAAAAATTTCTTATTCTCTTGCTTGGTGCAGCTAATCAGATAAAATCCACCATCATAAGACTCGAAATATGTATATTTGTAAGATTAGAATATATCCAATTGAACAAATACAGATTTGTTGTTCTAAACTCCAAAAATCTATAATGAAATAAAAGAGAAAAGTGAAGAAGACATATCTAACAAGCAAAGCAAAGCTTATGTCATCATCAAGGCCCAAGCATAAATAGCTATACTATGTTTCTAAAGACCCATGGGGTCTCATGGGCAATCCTAGTGCTTACTAAAATATGTCCAAAGGAAAAAGGAGGGACAAAAAACCTAATAAGACCCAACAAACAAAAGGGAAAGATAACAAGAAATAAAGAAGAAGGGAAGAAGATGCCTAAGCAAACATAAATCAACATATTAAGAAACAAAAGAGAGCAAAAAATAGGAATAAAATCTCTCTCTCTCTCTCTCTCTCTCTCTCTCTCACACACACACACACACACACACACACACACACACACACAAGACAAAGAAAGAGTGACAAAATGAAATAATTATTAAAACATAAAAAACTGAAGGAACCACTTACCCTTTTGTACCATTTCCTACAATGAAGCACATGCATATAGAATTCAACTCTTTTTCAAAACTAAAAGACCCAAAATATATCAAAACTTACAAAATAACATTTTTATAAATAAGTGAAAAAAAAAGTTGTCTTATCTAATTGTTGTTATAAGTCACTACATTATGCAAGATGACCAATACATTAGTGTCTACCAAATGGCACTGATTTCTCAAACAATGGGAATAGAAAGAACTTGACCAAGACACCACCCATACAATGCCATATGTGTCAAGATCCCCACCAAGCCAATGAGTGTCCATATAAGGGACAATTTAATCATCAAGTCACATATGCACCAATGTCTAATACACCACCGCCATTGTGCAATGGGTGTGTAGTGGACTTTTTAAGGAATTCCTGATGCAAAGGCCATCTAAGTCCACATGCCTGAACTTGTTAAGCATTGAGAGAGGCCAACTATCATTACTATCCTTGTCATGATGTTGCAAGCCGAGGCCCTTAATAAAGAGCTTTGCAAACAAGCCAAAAGGGATAAAGCTAGCATGTCTCATCCTAAAGAGGCTGATCAATTGGCACAAATAAGTACCAAGGGTGCTACAAAGATAAAGCTAGCATATCTTTGTTATGGAATTGTATTTTTAATATTTCTTGCTGTGGAAATTATTTTATTTTAGTCAAGTGTGACTATGGCAAAGTATTCCATAGGAGTGCATAAAACCTTTGGTTTCACATATCGGGTGTGCCTTGTTCTAATGGATTTTCGAAACAACCTTGGGTATGAGGCCGTATCCAGAAGACCTTTCTTGCATCAGGTAGGATTAGTCCATGAATGAATCTCCAACAACATTTATTGAAGAAAAGATCAGCAATTCATGAGGGTTGATTGATCTTGAAACATGGAAGGCCCATCCTATGTCTAGAAATCTATTTGTAGCCAAATCTATTCATGTAAGAAATATTAGCAAGTCATGAGGGTTGATCTCCAAACATGGAAGGCTCACCCTATCTGGAAATCTATTTGCAGCTGAATTTGATACCACCAATAGGTCTATGCCAGTCAATATGCTTAAAGCATATAAGCAGGAGAGAAATAAATGAGAAGTTTCTTGAAGAATCTTAGTGTGCTCCTTTACCCAAACTAGAATACTCACTAAATTGGATGCATACATTGGCAACGATAGATCTACCAACTGATCAAGGCACTCAAACAATGCACCTTGAGATGCTCAACCAAACTCCACTACTCCTTTTTACAACATAAGAGTGATACTAATTAAGGAAATGGAACACACAATTGATAAGTCTATTGTTAATAGTAGGTAGATAGTTATTACTCTATCTTAACTCTGGGTGGAGTTAAAATAACAGGTGCATCATGTTGAATCCAGGACTTGGCAGATAGTCGAGCAAACCACAACCTCATGTCTTGGAAGATATTAAAACATCTTGGCTAGATAAACCTTGAAGTATGTGATTTTGAAGTTCAATCCATAGAAGGTAACTCGGTTAATGTTATTGGTTCTTTAATGTTGAATGTTTTGTTGGACAATTACCTGGTGTCATGCAAGTTTTTTGTGACTCCTATAGGCACCTTAACAATAGCAACAATGCTTGGTAGAAGTTGGATTTGAGACACTCATAGAGGGTTGTTTGGTGATGAATCTACGCATCAACATGTACCAATCATTGGATATCTAACCAATTTTCAAGAATCAACATCAGCAATAGCATCTACATCCACCACTCGACCTCTATAAGAACTAGGAAGGTACATTACCAATGGGTTTTGACAAGACTACTCAAGGCCCAGGGATATTCCTTGCCTAAGCCTTGCTAGAGCAATCAACAACCCTTACATTCTTTCCCTAATCCTAAATGTATACCATCTCCATCACAAAGTAGGAGCAGAGACCCAAAGATATTAATACAGAATTGTCAAATGCACCAGTAGTAGTCCTACAAGAACCTACTATGCAAAGATGCCTAGAATAGTGAGCACCTACTTGCAAGGGAAAATCAAGGAGGAGCACATGCAAAGGACGTCATCTACCTCCTCTCGGGTAGTTACACAAGAACCTATCTCAAAAGGTGAGGCAATAACATAAGAACTTGCTCAACCACAACTCTATCGAAAGGCCTATCAATTTATTACATCAACTTGAAGGTAATTAATAGTAATAGAAGAATCTACCTTGAAAAAAGAGACAATAACAAAAGAAATTGCTAAGACAAAAATCGAATCCACTTGGGGAGCTAGACAACAACCTTCCTTAATTGAGAAATTTGACATCCACCATCAAGGAAGTTATGCAAGGACCGACCATACTAGTGATGCCCATCGCAATGGAAGTCCCTCAAAAACCTTCCAATGTGAATGACGAATTGTGTTCACTGACAACTTTCTCAGACAAAACTTGGGCCCTACAAAAACAGAAGATCTCTGAGACATTGTGATCCTACTCACGTTTGATACATAGAACATATATCACTTTACTATGTTGAGTATGATGAACGTGGTATATGTGGGAGATCGCATTGTTCAACGGCACAACACTGACAAGAAGCACACAACAGTGAACACATCGGCAATAGATCCATAAGAACCTACTAAATGAAAGATACCAAAGGGATTCAAGAACTTTTGTTGCCAGTGAGAAGCCAATTGCCTGCCAAAACAAAGACCTCCATCAATGTCTCAAGTGATTCTTCTTTGCAGTAATTATCAGACTTACATGAGGTCCCAAATAGTGATACAATTCATATTCCTCATGGCAGTACAAAACTAAGAAGAGGAAAACTGTTTTCAGCCTCCACCTTTGTGTGTATTCCCCCATTGTGTATGTGAGAAAGCTGCAAGTGAGACTCCTTCCCTCTCTCCCACTATCTTCACATGGTATTAGAGCCTTGTTCGTGGTAAGGAGCTCAAGAAAGCAAACCAAGTTCGCGGTGTCCTGGTAAGAGGACCAGTGTTGCTTTCTGCAAATCTCTGCAGGTAGCACAGCCAGAAGTGCAAGAGTGCACTGTGAGACGCCCTTTGCGGTGTGGCGAGAGCGCAGTATATGCTGCGGGTAAGGGCGAGGCCCTTGGTGACTTTATTTTTCTGATTCGAGGCTATTTCGAGGCCTGTTTTGAAGGCGAAAGTTCTTCGTAGGCACTTAGAAAAAGGCCCTGTTTTGGCTGTGCGACCACTGCTCGGCTAGTCGATGAAAAGTTGCCACAGAAATTGCATCGTATGCCTGTGTGCAGAGATATTGGGAGTTGCAGAATCATGCTTGTTGCTTATTGATGCAAAATCGTCACTAGAAAGTGACTGCGTGGTGAAATACCACTTTCGTCAGTTTTGCAGATCTGCCTGTGTGAGGCAAAAGCTGTGTTTTTTGCAGTGACATAATATTTTGCAGTGTTCTGTAATGGCATCTAATTCTCTTTCATAGATTGTTACTGAAAAGCTTGACAAGAACAACTTCCAGGCATGGAAGTTTAGAATGACGAATTTCCTTATGGGAAAAGGCTATTGGGAGTTCATTATAGGAAATGAAGAAGAACCTGTTCTTCCTAATGTTCCCAATCAATTAAAGGATGGCATGAGAGAGCTAGAAAAGTTATGTACTGGTTGTCTATCACTATTTCGGACTCTATGATTGTGCATATTCAAGATGCAAGTACGCCAAAGGAAGCATGGGATACTTTGGCAAAAATGTACGGCACAAATAGACAAGCCAGGAAAATGCAGCTCAAACAGGAGTTGCATAATGTGCAGAGAGAAAATTTGAGCATAAATGAATAGCACATGAAGGTGAAGAAAATTGCAGATGCACTTGCTTCCATTGGGTCGCCAGTGGAAGATGATGATCTAGTTTCTGTGACCTTGAATGGTCTAGGAAAGGATTATGCACAGTTTCGGACATCCATTGCCGTCCATGAAAAATTTCCTGATTTTGAAGAGTTGTTTGCTCTTCTAATTTCTGAAGAGCAGAGAAATGGGGGTGCATCTTCTTCAGGAGGAACTTCAAAAGAAACTGTCTTCTACTCAAATGATGCTGAAAAAGGTAGAGGCAGAGGCAGAGGCAGAGGTAGAGGAGGCCGATCTGCAGGCCGTGGTAGAAATAAGAATATGTAGCAAACTCAAGAAAACCAATCCTATGCAGGAGGACGTGGTAACTCTAGAGGCAGGGGGAGCCAAAGAGGCCGTGGTGGATGGCAGAGAGGCCAAAATGCAAACAGCAATGTTGAATGCTACTATTGTGGTAAAATGGGTCATATGGCTAAGGACTGCTATAAAAAGTAGAATGACATTATGAATGGAAAATTGCAGTAAGGCAATTATGCATCTTCCAGTAGACAGGGTGATGACAGAAATGAGCATCTATTTATGGTGCAGCATATGACCAATTCTGTGACAAGTGCAGAAGAACGAAATGATGTGTGGTATGTTGACTCAGGTGCGTCAAACCACATGACCGGTCACACAGAATGGATGCAGGATGCAAGGAAAATGGAAAAACCAAGATTTGTGGAGACTGGTGATGATACTGCACATCCTATTGTGCAGATTGGTAAAATTCCTTTGTCTATGCAGGATGGGAAAAAGAAATACCTGTCCGATGTATTTCATGTCCTGAACATCACCAAGAACCTAGTTTCTGTTGGTCAAATGGTTGAGCAGGGCTTGCAGGTCAGATTTAATCCTCATGGATGCTTTGTTGAGGATATGAAAAATAACGGTCGCTTGATAGCAAAAGGAAGGAAGAAGGACAGGATGTTTACGTTGGATGCGGACATGCCTGAATTGAGTGCAGCAATGTTTGCACATGGGACCGGTGTAGTTGCAGATATTGATATCTGGCACAAACGCATTGGTCATGTTAATATACAGCGACTTAAATCAATGCAAGCCCAAAATATTGTTGCAGGATTGCCTAAATTCAAGATTGCAGAAATGCACAAGGTTTGTGAAGCCTGTCAATTTGGGAAACAGGTTTAGGCATGTTCAAGAGAGTAAAAAGCCATTGGAATTAATCCACTTTGATTTGTGGACTACTAAAGTTGCATCTATTGGAGGCTGTCACTATTTTGTCACATTTATTGATGACTTCAGCAAAAAACTTTGGATGTATTTTATGAAAAAGAAAAGTGAAGTGTTTGGGCACTTCAAAGCTTTTAAATCTATGGTTGAAAAAGAAGCAGGCCTGCAAATAAAATGCCTAAGGTCAGATGGAGGGGGAGAGTACCTCTCAAATGAGTTTGCAAGGTTCTTGCAGGAGCATGGTATAAAGCAGCAATATTCATGCAGTCATACCCCACAGCTAAATGGAATTGCAGAAAGGAAAAACAGGCATATTGGACAGGTATCTTGGGCCATGCTAAATGAAAAAGATCTACCAGATTATTATTGGGCTGAAGCAGTTGCTACAATAGTTTATATAATGAATAAGACTCCCACTGTAGCAATACATGGCATGACGCCAGAGGAGATGTATACTGATAGGAAACTAGACATTTCTCATTTGAAAATTTTTGGTTGCATTGCCTATGTTCATGTGCCAGATGAGTTGAGGTCCAAGTTGGATCCAAAAGCTGAGAAGTGCGTCTTTATTGGTTATTCTCTGCAGCAGCAGAAAGGATATAGATGCTATAACCCTTCTACACGTAAGTTCACAGTGAGCAGAGATGTTGTTTTTGATGAGATGAGCAGCTGGTATAAACCAGTAAATGTAATGATTGATGTAGATGCACAAAATGGTAATGCTGCATAGAATTCACAGTAGCAATCACAAAATATTAGTGGACCTGAAGTGTCCTCTAGCAGTGGTTCACATACTTCGCCATGGACAGGCAGATTGAGATCAGGAGAATCTCCTCAAAGCAATGCAGAGAGTGGTATGCAGGTATCACGAAAAGGAAAAGAGAAGGTAGATCAGCCCATGTTTGATGTGAATGCAGGTCACTCTTATGTGGATGGTGAATCCAGTGGCTCAGAACAAAGCATTGATGATGAGTTGGGTATTCCTTCTGTTGTTACACCTGGAGTAAGGAAGACCAGGGATGTTTTGAGAGCACATGAAAGTGAGCCTATTTTGCGCAGGTCTACCAGGGTTAGGTATCTTGTGGATAGACTGGAATATGATGGATTTATAGCCATTCACTATGCCTATATGGTCAAAGTAATACAGGAACCAGAACCCACTTCTTTTGAGCAAGCCATGGGAAATGAAAAATGGGAGAAAGCCATGGATGAAGAAATGGATGCCTTGGAAGCAAATGCTACATGGGAATTGGTGCCTTTACCTAAAGACAAGAATGCAATTGGCTGTAAGTGGGTTTATAAGATCAAGCACAATGCAGATGGTTCTGTGAATAGATAGAAGGCAAGATTAGTTGTTAAGGGGTATGCACAGACATATGGCATTGATTATGAAGAAACTTTCAGTCCGGTTGCAAGGATGGCAACCGTAAGAGCAGCCATTGCTATGGCTGCATCAAAGGGATGGTCTTTACATCAAATGGATGTAAAGAATGCCTTCTTACATGGTGATTTGCAAGAAGAGGTCTTTATGGAGCAGCCACCAGGTTATGTTCATGCTCTTCATCCTGAGTTTGTTTGCAGGTCGAAGAAAGCCTTGTATGGATTGAAGCAAGCACCTAGAGCATGGTCTGACAAGATAGGACAATATCTTATGACTATTGGCTTTCAGATTTCCAAGGCAGATTTCTCACTCTATGTGGGAAAAACAGAGAAAGGTATTATGCTGCTTGTCATTTATGTTGATGATTTGATCATCACAGGTGATAGTGATGAAGATATCCTTCATGTGAAAATGCTATTGAGGCAGAAGTTTGAGATGAAGGATTTGGGAGAGCTACGTTATTTCTTGGGCATTGAGGTGATTAGATCACCAAGTGGGATACAGCTCTTGCAAAGGCAGTATGGATTGGACATGCTGTCCAAATATGGGATGACAAGCTGTAAGCCTATTTCAGTTTCTTTGGAGCAGAATGTGAAGCTGAGCACAGATGCAGGTGAGCTTTTGGAAGACCCTACTATGTACAGACGCGTAGTAGGAAGTTTGATTTATATGACTATTACCAGGCCAGATCTAAGCTATGCTATTGGATTGGTAAGTCAGTTTATGCAGGCTCCAAGGAAACCACATTTGGATGCGGCTAGTTGCATACTCAGGTATGTGAAGTCCACATTGCAGTATGGACTATTTTATGAGGCTGGGGTTCAGATACAGTTGCATGGATACACTGATGCTGATTGGGATGGTAGTATTTCTGATAGACGATCTACTAGTGGATATGTGTTCTCTTTTGAGAGTGCTGCAATCACTTGGAGCAGCAAGAAACAGCCTACAGTTGCCTTGTCAAGCACAGAGGCTGAGTACAGGGGTGCAGCAATGGCTGCATGTGAGGTAGCTTGGTTGCATAAGCTACTCTATGATATGCATCAGTCTACAGATGGGCCAGTTGTCATTTATTGTGACAACATGAGGAGCATATACTTGGCAAATAACCTAGTCTATCATGCTAGAACAAAGCACATTGAGATGCATTATCACTATGTGCGGGAGAAGGTTTTACTAGGTCTTATTGATCTAGTTTATGTCAGCACAGAGGATCGGGTAGCTGACATATTCACGAAAGCATTGGGCGCAGAGAAACTGCACAAGTTCAGAGACCTGCTTGGTGTGCAGGAATTGGGATTGAGCTCAAGGGGGAGTGTTGAGATATCGAGCTCCACTCACAATATGCCAGGGTGACCGTTGTGCATTTATGTCACCGACTTGTTAGCTGCAGATGCGGTTGGTACACCGCCCACGAATAATAACTGGATGACAGCTATCCTTATCTACTCTAGTTTGTGGCTCAGTTAGTATGCCACCTTAGTTAGTTGAGTTTGGTTTGAGACCCACATATAGGGTTCTTCTATTTCTTTGTACTTGAGTTCTTTTGGCTTTCACAACTAAGAAGAGGAAAACTATTTTCAGCCTCCACCTTTGTGTATATTCCCCCATTGTGTATGTGAGAAAGCTGCAAGTGAGATTCCTTCCCTCTCTCCCACTATCTTCACAGGCAACTGTGGTGCAACTGGTGACAATAGAGGACTCAGTCATCATCATGTTGTAGACACTGGCCATATTGAGATATTTGTCCCAACAGGTCAAGGGCAAAACGAGAGTAATAAAGGTGACAATCAACAGTGACAAAGTTAATAGTCTTGTCACCTTGAACCTGGACCAACACTTGGTGGTTTGGCAGAGCATGCTGAAAGGCTTGTAAAGCTCAATTGCAAATCAAAAACTGACTTAATCTTAGCTAAACAATTGCCTGGCCTTCTCTCAGCCAATCAAACGTAGAAGTTGATAGAAAGTTCAGTTAGATGTAAGTTTATCTAGTGGCCACAATAATGGCCCTGCACCTAGCAAAGCAACAGATAAGAGAAGCACGCATTTCTTCTCTTACAGAAGAAAATTTTAAATCCTCAACACCACCAGCAGCCAATGAAATAGTATATGCTAGCGACCATGGAGACGGACTATATCATCACCCATACCATTATCAGGGACCGGAAGCACACAACCAGGCTCCCATCATTCATTTTCTGCTCTCATTGACCTTTGATTAAGGTTTCTCTGCTTTTGAGAGACATGATGATGGATTGAGGAGAAGCAACTCAATTTTTGCAACCTTCAGGATGCCTCGTTTTGAAGCCCATCTTCAACCAAGAGGGGAATTGCACCTTGTAAGAGTAGCACCTTATACATTGATTGAGTATAATCTTCATTGCATATGCCCCTGGCAAAGATGTCATGGTGGTCCTTTATTGTATAAGATGATGCCATAGTTAATGAAGGAATGGTCTGGATAATCAAGATGCATGTATGCTGTGTTCCCAGTAGCCATGCATCAGCCTAGCCTCACAGAGCACTATCAATGGAACAAGTGCATCCTAGGTCATTTATGACTCCACTATCACTGAACATGTTTGTTGAAGTGGAGTCATAAATAACTAATGTGGTTTAGGGAGATATGGATTAATGTTAAGGGCTCAAGGATCTACAACATCATAGATCCCAAGAGCAATGTCAATGAAGATAGTGTCTCAATGCTAGATAAATAACTAATCTAGTTTAGGGAGATATGGATTTATGTTAAGTGCTCAACCATGTACAACATTGCAGATCCTAAGAGCATTTTCAATGAATCATCTTGACATTTGAATTCATTTGCGGAGCCCAAAAGTTGGGAATTCTGGGTCATCATTACACTTCACTTTTCTCACATAAACATCTTATAAAATACGAGGTAATTGACACTCTCAATTTGAGTAACAATTTCATAACCCTATACAGAAAAACCAATTGAAGTTCATTCTCCATATAACACCTTCAAATGCATAATCCAATAAAACATTGGTGCCATGTAAATCAGTATGAACCTTTATCATGCAAGGTTTTAATGCCAAGACAATGTGTAAAGAAAGCTATCACAAGCATAGAATCTAGGATACAGTGAGCTCATCCAAGCTGAATCAGCAAACTTTGCTCAACCCATCCCTCTCCAAGCCCTTCTCAATACTAGTATATGGAGTTCACCATATTCTGTGAACCAGAAATCTACATCTATCCAAAAAGCACGCATACAACCAAATTGCTACTAGTACTTGGGAGTCTCACTTTGTCAAAGGGATATATGACTACTTTGATCTTGTTAAGGTCTTACTGTTTCATAGGTTTTTCCATGAGCATAGACTGTTTGGGACAAAACACCAGCTCAAAAACATGATCTGAACTCAAAAACCCATGATCAACCAATTATCCAACACATTTACAAGACATTGATTTGAAGAGCCTATACAATGATTACAGTTAAATCCTAATGCCTTTGTAACTTGCTTAGACTTGCTATAGGGGATCTAGGATACAGTTACACTCCATATTTTCCTTGCTAGAATGCTTTCCAAATCTCACCTACAAAAAAACTTCAAATGGGTCAGCAGACCACACACCACATGTATGCATAAGCCACACACATACATGTGCATGCAAGCAGATAGATTTTGGATGTTACCTTATCTTTTAAATCTCATTTGCCTTCTTCTCAAGCATCACTTTCTTTGAATTCATTCTCCCCTTTTTCAGACTCGCCCATCTGCCTCTCCTGCATCATGTTTTCCTTGAACTCATCCTCCTCATCCTCGTCATCCTTAAGATATACATTCAAAACTATTTAATTTAATTTTATTTAATATTTACATAGTCCTCGCATTTTCTTTGAACTCATCCTCCTCATCCCTATGATATAACTATATTCTCTCTCTCTCTCTCTCTCTCTCTCTCTCTCTACACACACACACACACACACACACATGCGCGCGCATGTGCACGCATACGCACACGCGTGCGCGCGCACACACACACACACATATACAAAAGAAAAAAGGAAAGAATCAAAATATGCCTACCAGCAAAGATATAAATTGCTCTTGTGTCTTGTCATTAAAGTTGGGGCACTCGAGTATTCGAGCTGCCTGTGGAATTAACCAAAAAAATAAAATTATATTCAACATTTTAGGTTTCGAATGCACTATTACTAAGATTTCAAACAAAAAATAAGTGGTGCACACATTGCTACACACTCATATAGATGTAGACATATACCTAGTCGTGCATATGGATGGTGCAAACATTGATCGCAATTAGAGTATTGATTTTCAAAACATCTTTAATAACTTTTGCATAATAACTCAAAACCTAGAGATCAAGTAGTTGAAACTATTCAAAAGAAGTTCTGTGAACGACTGCATCATTAGATTAACAAAAATCATGTCACTTGCTTCCCACGGTCATGCTAGAGCATAGCCAGGCTTTGATACCACTGTATCGAGAAAAGGGATTAACCATATCTACCAATTCATCGCAACCACCAAAAACATGATCAATAGAATAAGAAAACATGAACAAAGATGAATTCATGAAACCACAACAACCTTATCAAAGAAACATGAACTTGAAAGGAAAATAAGAAACAAGACAAGAAAGATGAAAAAGTGACACCGCATGGGATCCCAATCTGCCTCGTTTAGATGGTGGCTCTTGCTTCCCATCTATAGTATTTATAATTGTAATTCCAAAAAGCAAAGAGCCAATGATAGTACATTAAAAGGCATCTCTTTTTCACAATTAAAGAGATTTCTCAATATAGCTTCACGAGCTCAAAATATCATAAGGCTTAATATACCTCATCTAGAATTAGTAGCCCATGGCTTAAGATTCATTATTTTTACAACATTGGTCCATAGCCATATAACATACATTGTGCGATACCTCAATTGATACTCCCATAATAACTCCAATCCTCACCATTAATTCCATCACCATCTAGCATGGCAAAACATAGGTTAGTTATGCATTTCCATTAGAACTTGCGCCTAGTGCCCTAAAATATGATAAATCATCCTCGCCAAATGCCATCGCTCGATCAATTATCCTTTCTTTGAATTTCACAACATCAATAATAATAAAGTATTTCAAGTATATGTAACCTTGGAATTAATCACTAGTATTATTCAATCTTAGTATTTAAGTGATGTAAATCAATGAATCACACATGGATCGTGCACATATGCAACACATGCCATCGCATGGTGCACCTCATGCTACACATGCCGTTATCACATAAGTGGTACACATACTCCTACAAACTCATATGGACGTAGCCATATATCTAGCCATGCATACGGATGGTGCACACACTGCTACACATAGCATCTCTCATAGTGTAATGGTACACAGACTGCTATACACTCACTGCATAAGTCGTACACACACTGCTACACACTCATGCGAACAGCAAGCACACATTGCATCAATTGCGCGATAAAATGTTGGATCTCATAACTAAATATTGAGATAATCTCAATTCTCATAACAATTTCCATCATACATTATACAAAGGAAGACACTTGAGGCTAAATGACGGCCAATATATCATACTTTGACAGAATGACAATGGCACAACCCATTGGAAGACCTATTTGGCAAAGCAGTAAGGATCATAGTCTACAACTCGTCAATATATTTGAAGTGAATGGCTATGTGAATGACTGATAGGGTAAGGCCAATGTTGATTGCCACTTTGTGATACATGTGTTATGTAGCAGAAGTTGTTTTTGTTCTTACAGATGACTATGTCATTGAATTCATCTAGATATGTGGCCCCTAAAAGGGTTCCTTCTAGCAAGGAATTTTTTTTAGTTTAATGGTGAATGTATCCTTCAAGGTTTTGCTTTGAATCCAATGATCCACCTACTAATTTATGTCAAAAGTATTGATAAAAGCTAGGTTTTCCAAGCCCTTTGTCAAAATTGAAATTTAGAACCCTCATGTACTTTGCTCGTTTTACATTTATGGGTGTAGGTTAAGATTAGAGTCGTTAAGGAGATGTGGGACTTATGGCCAATATGGAGAAATCAAAGACCGGTACTTGGATAAAAATCTAGATGCAACTAGCAACAACCATCTACTGTCCTCAACAAAAGAGTCGTGGATATTTTATCGACACGACTATGATTATGACTATTAACATTCAGGTAATATTCAGGTAATATGCCAAATCTTATCCATTCACGAGACTTATTCTCAGCGCTTACATCCTCGACGCTTATATTCATGGTGCTCAAAACCTCGGTTCTCAAAGAAGGGCCTATTTCTTAGGATTATAACTCTTTGGGGAAGGAAGCACACCACCTCCCCGTCTATACTATGTGTGTTTATAATAATTAAATATCATATATTATCACACAAATATTTTCAATTGCTCGTCCATTTCAAATTGCTTGTTTTCAATTTGAATCCTTACAACATTTATCTCTTTTGATACATGTTCTCGATGCGAGGAAGCAAGGAGAGCCAAATTGGATGCAAGATCAAAAGATATCGACACCTTTATTTATATAATTGTGTTGATGCTTGGGTTTGCTCAAGGTCAGTTCGGGTTGCAAAGTAGTGTTTCTCCAAGTGAAAATGGGGTAGGCGTTCATTGTTTAGAACCTGAACGTATGCTTTCCTTTGCAATCCTTAATTTATTGTGCAAGGCTAGTGAATGAACTCAATGTCAATAGTAATTGACATGGAGAACTGGCGGAATACAGTTGGGGTGATTGTATGATGATGGGATGAAATGGCATGAACTCGAAAAATACAAAAGATGCATAGTTAAGGAAAGAAATGCATAGTTGAAGGAAAGAAATCCACTATCGCTAATCACTAGTTGTTATAAGAAGCTGCCTCGGCTTAGCTTGAACCACCCACTCAGTTCGATAACAGACTCAACTAAGGACATTCTATCTATATGGACGGACTTGACTAAAGACATACCCTCTCCTTTAGCTATAGCCTGACCTGACTCAGATGGATTTTTAACCTTCCTTTTGGCCCATCTTTGTTAGTTGCATGTCTCCGTTAGCTCCCTCACAACAACTGTGGCACGCACTACCTCTCTCTCTCTCTCTCTCTCTCTCTCTCTCTCTCTCTCTCTCTCTCTCTCTCTCTCTCTCTCTCTCTCTCTCTCTCTCTCTCTCTCTCTCTCTCTCTCCCCCTCACAACAACTGTATGAGGATCAGTATTGCTTAGCGTTGTTCATTAGGAAGATCACCAGATACAGAGAGAGATTCCTCAGAGAGCACCATCGCATCCCTACCAGAGACCTGGTTATTCATGAGGAGTAGGACGAGGCGCAGGACCATGAGCATAGAGATAGCCCATCTTGCCAGAGAGCACCGATGGTTCCACCCCGAGGATGTACATATGACATGATTCGGCAGCACCGCAGGATGATCTTACACATAGGCCATACCCGTTGCTTTATTTCTAGACGACGGAGGATGATGGCAGATTTTCGGAGGAGATTGCTCCATGGAGACTTGGCACACTTGCCCAGATCTTCACACTCATGGCAGGAGGCATGGTCGATGGCCATGACTTCCATCATTTCTTTGGATCACAGACCCCTTAGGGAAGACGATGTTCCTCATATTTCATATTTTACATTTTGTATCTAGGCATTTTTGGTACTCTATTTCATTTCATTTTGTATCTAGGATTTTTGTAGCCATTTTTGGCATCTTAGCTGTATTACGATGAGGCCACCTAGTTGGCGCATCGTTGATGATGTATTTTCCTTTCGGATGATTTTGTGTTCCACAGGCCATGTATGGCCTTCCGTGGACCTTTAATAAAATTTCTTTCTTTCTTTCTCTAATCCACCTTCAACTCTTAGATCCACCTTCAACTCTTACTTCTGTACTTCACGCGCTATTCCTAAACCACCTTGTAACCTCAGATGCGTTGATTTCTCAAGTTGCTTCATGCTACACCCAGATTGACTTCGAACTCGCCACTTGTGGTGCATCAATCCCTTGGTACTCTAGAAGGCTAGCCAAAGAGGTATCCTAGTTCCGTAGACTTGGGCTGCCTTACGCTCACTGCTTCTCTCATCCTAGAAAGCTCGACCCGTGCAGCTGGTATATCCCTTTGCAATTGTGTTGTTGTCCTGGTAACCTGGGTGCTCAAAGACTTCTGGCTTACAACAATTTAGCCTTAACACCTGATAGTGACTGGATTCAGTTCACCTATGTTGGCCTTAACCTGATGGCCAAGTTGTAATGCTTGTGATAATATTGTGTAGACTGCAACGAGGATCGGTTTTATAAGCCCTTGTGAGCATCACCTTATTCATGTATTCATTGGGCTTCAATTCCCAAAAGGCACAAATAATATGAACATTGCCAAGTCAATAATAATTCACCACCCCTAACATGTGCAGGAAGGATCGGGTCCTAACAGACCCTATGTTGTGTCTCATGTCAATATTTTTACTCATTCGCTTTTTTCCTTTAAAAATTTGATATAATGCTAGGATTCAAGTTCAATTTCGAGTTAGTAGTTACTTGCTCCACAATCGAAAGTTTGCCTATTGCAAGTCTAGTTTCTTGTTTTACCACCAGCAAACCAATTTCTACTCATATAAAAGCATTATTCATGATCATCCCATTGCAGGTTTCTAGAGTGTAAAATATTGGGTGGCTTAATGCATGCAATGCTCACTATTCGACGTGACTTAGTGTTTGCTATCTCTTCGTCACTATTCCTCTAATTTCTACTCCTATGAAAGCATTCCCTGTGTGGTCGATAATTTTTATGTTGCCATTGTAGGTTTCTCGAGTGTGATATATTGGGTGGCTTAATGCATGCAATGCTCATTATTTGATCTGACTTAGTGTTTGTTGTCTCTTAGTCACTATTCCTCTGCTCAACATGGATTACATATAGCCATTTTGAAGCATGTCATGCGCTATCTTAATGGCACTCTCACTACCAAACTTTCTTATCATTATACTAGTGCCAATATCATGGGTTATTCTGATGTTAATTGGGCACGTGATGTGCATATTAGAAAGTCAACTTTGGGGTCCTGCATGGTCATCCCAAAAACAAGATATGTTTCTTTGTTCAGATTTAAGGCTTTAAGTTGTGCTGCCTATGAAAGAGCCTAGTTGTAGCGTTCCTGTCCACCAAAGTTCATTACGTTTCACCTCAGCATTTTTCCCTCTTCACAGACAATCAAGGTGCCCTTTGCCTCTCTGGGAATGGATCTTTTCACAAACACACCAAGGATATTTACGTGCAATATCATTTCATGAGGGAAATTTTATTGAGATATGGTGCCATGAGCACATAGATTAAAGGCTAAGGTATGTGATGAGGAATGTATTAAAGTAGCCACCCTAGGATGACAAGATGTGGAGATGTGGATCAAGGATATCCACAAGGAGAGATGTGGATCAGAGAATCCCACAAGTGTTGACTATTCAAAGGGCACTCTCTATATAAGAGGCCTATCATGTATTGTTGAGAAGAGAGAAATGCACACTCACTAAAGATTCTATTTATGAGTCCAAGCTAATCTATCTTGGAACCTAATTGACTTGAGGTACATGTCATGAGCACTCTCTTCATTATGTTTCCACATAGGTTCTATCTGTGAAGATAGTGGGAGAGAGGGAAGGAGTCTCACTTGCAGCTTTCTCACATACACAATGGGGGAATACACACACAGGTGGAGGCTAAAAACAGTTTTCCTCTTCTTAGTTGTGAAAGCCAAAAGAACTCTTGTATAATGAAATAGAAGAACCCTATATGTGGGTCTCAAATCAAACTCAACTAACTAAGGTGGCATACTAACTGAGACATAAACTAGAGTATATAAGGATAGCTATCATCCAACTATTATTCGTGGGCGGTGTACCAACCGCATCTGCAGCTAACAAGTCGGTGACATAAATGCACAACGGTCACCCTGGCATATCGCGAGTGGAGCTCAATATCTCAACACTCCCCCTCGAGCTTAATCCCAATTCTTACACACCAAGCAGGTTTCTGAACTTGCGTAGCTTCTCTGTGCCCAATGCCTTCGTGAATATGTTAGCTACCCGATCCTCTGTGCTGACATAAACTAGATCAATAAGACCTAGTAAAACCTTCTCTTGCACATAATGATAATGCACCTCAATGTGCTTTGTTCTAGCATGATAGACTGGGTTATTTGCCAAGTGTATACTACTCATGTTGTCACAATAAATGACAACTGGCCCATCTGTAGACTGATGCATATCATAAAGTAGCTTATGCAACCAAGCTACCTCACATGCAGCCATTGCTGCACCCCTATACTCAGCCTCTATGCTACTCAGCCTCTATGCTCGACAAGGCAACTGTAGGCTATTTCTTGCTACTCCAGGTGATTGCAGCTCCTAAAAGAGAACACATATCCACTGGTAGATCATCTATTAGAAGTACTACCAGCCCAATCAACATCAGTGTATCCATGCATTTGTATCTGAACCCCAGCCTCATAAAATATTCCATACTGCAATGTGGACTTCACATACCTGAGTATGCGTCTAGCCGCATCCAAATGCGGTTTCCTTGGAGCTTGCATAAACTGACTTACCAATCCAACAACATAGCTTAAATCTGGCCTGGTAATAGTCATATAAATCAGACTTCCTACTATGCGTCTGTACATAGTAGGGTCTTCCAGAAGCTCACCTGCATCTGTGCTCAGCTTCACATTTTGCTCCAAAGGAACTGAAATAGGCTTACAGCCTGTCATCCCATATTTGGATAGCATGTCCAATCCATACTGCCTCTGCAAGAGCTGTATCCCACTTGGTGATCTAATCACCTCAATGCCCAAGAAATAATGCAACTCTCCCAAATCCTTCATCTCAAACTTCTGCTTCAATAGCATTTTCACATGAAGGATATCTTCATCACTATCACCTGTGATGATCAAATCATCAACATAAATGACAAGCAGCATAATACCTTTCTCTGTTTTTCTCACATAAAGTGAGAAATCTGCCTTGGAAATCTGAAAGCCAATAGTGACAAGATACTGTCCTATCTTGTCAGACCATGCTCTAGGTGCTTGCTTCAAGCCATACAAGGCTTTCTTCAACCTGCAAACAAACTCAGGATGAATAGCATGAACATAACCTGGTGGCTACTCCATAAAGACCTCTTCTTGCAAATCACCATGCAAGAAGGAATTCTTTACATCCATCTGATGTAAAGACCATCCCTTTGATGCAACCATAGCAATGACTGCTCTTACAGTTGCCATCCTTGCAACCGGACTGAATGTTTCTTCATAATCAATGCCATATGTTTGTGCATACCCCTTGACAACTAATCTTGCCTTATATCTATTCACAGAACCATCTGCATTGTGCTTGATCTTATAAACCCACTTACACAGCCAATTCCATTCTTGTCTTTAGGCAAAGGCACCAATTCCCATGTAGCATCTGCTTCCAAGGAATCCATTTCTTCATCCATGGCTTTCTCCCATTTTTCATTTCCCATGGCTTGCTCAAAAGAAGTGGGTTCTGGTTCCTGTATCACTTTGACCATATAGGCATAGTGAATGGCTGTAAATCCATCATATTTCAGCCTATCCATAGGATACCTAGCTCTGGTAGACCTGCGCAAAATAGGCTCACTTCCAGGTGCTCTCAAAACATCCCTGGTCTTCCTTACTCCAGGTGCAACAACAGAAGGAATACCCAACTCATCATCAATGCTCTGTTCTGAGCCACTGGATTCACCATCCACATAAGAGTGACCTGCATTCACATCAAACATGGGCTGATCTACCTTCTCTTTTCCTTTTTGTGATACCTGTGTACCACTATCTGTATTGCTTTGAGGAGATTCTCCTGATCTCAATCTGCATGTCCATGGCGAAGTATGTGAACACTGCTAGAGGACACTGCAGGTCCACTGATATTTTGTGATTGCTGCTGTGAATTCTGTGCCGCATTACCATTTTGTGCATCTACATCAATCATCACATTTACTGGTTTATACCAGCTGCTCATCTCATCAAAAACAACATCTCTGCTCACTGTAAACTTACGAGTAAAAGGGTTATAGCATCTATACCCTTTCTGCTGCAGAGAATAACCAATAAAGATGCACTTCTCAGCTTTTGGATCCAACTTGGACCTCAACTCATCTAGCACATGAACATAGGCAATGTAACCAAAAATTTTCAAATGAGAAATGTCTGGTTTCCTACCAATATACATCTCCTCTGGTGTCATGCCATGTATTGCTGCAGTGGGAGTCCTATTCATTATGTAAACTGCTGTAGCAACTGCTTCAGCCCAATAATAATCTGGTAGATCTTTTTCATTTAGCATGGCTCGAGATACCTCTCCAATATGCCTGTTTTTCCTTTCTGCAAGTCCATTTTGTTGTGGGGTATGACTGTACGAATATTTCTGCTTTATGCCATGCTCTTGTAGGAACCTTGCAAACTCATTTGAGAGGTACTCTCCCCCTCCATCTGACCTTAGGCATTTTATTTGCAGGCCTATTTCTTTTTCAACCATAGCTTTTAAAGCTTTGAAGTGCCCAAACACTTCACTTTTCTTTTTCATAAAATACACCCAAACTTTTCTACTGAAGTCATTAATAAAAGTGACAAAATAGTGACAGCCTCCAATAGATGCAGCTTTAGTAGTCCACACATCAGAGTGGATTAATTCCAATGGCTTTTTACTCTCTTGAACATGCCTAGGAAATGGTTTCCTTGCTTATTTTCCAAATTGACAGGCTTCACAAACCTTATGCATTTCTGCAACCTTGAATTTAGGCAATCCTGCAACAATATTTTGGGCTTGCATTGATTTAAGTCGCTGTATATTAACATGACCAATGCGTTTATGCCAGATATCAATATCTGCAACTACACCGGTCCCATGTGCAAACATTGCTGCACTCAATTCAGGCATGTCCACATCCAACGTAAACATCCTACCTTTCTTCTTTCCTTTTGCTATCAAGCGACTGTTATTTTTCATATCCTCAACAAAGCATCCATGGGGATTAAATCTGACCTGCAAGCCCTGCTCAACCATTTGACCAATAGAAACTAGGTTCTTGGTGATGTTCGAGACATGAAATACATCAGACAAGTATTTCATTTTCCCATCTTGCATAGACAAAGGAATTTTACCAATCTGCACAATAGGATGTGCAGTATCATTACCAATCTCCACAAATCCTAGTTTTTCCAGTTTCCTTGCATCCTGCATCCACTCTACATGACCTGTCATGTGGTTTGACGCACCTGAGTCAACATACCACACATAATTTCGTTCTTCTGCACTTGTCACAGAATTGGTCATGTGTTGCACCATAAATAGATCCTCATTTCTGTCATCACCCTGTCTACTGGAAGATGCATAATTGCCTTGCTGCAATTTTCCATTCATAATGTCATTCTGCTTTTTGTAGTAGTCCTTAGCCATATGACCCATTTTACCACAGTAGTAGCATTCAACATTGTTGTTTGCATTTTGGCCTCTCTGCCATCCACCACGGCCTCTTTGGCTCCCCCTGCCTCTAGAGTTACCACGTCCTCCTCCATAGGACTGGTTTTCTTGAGTTTGCTGCATATTCTGATTTCTACCATGGCCTGCAGATTGGCCTCCTCTACCTCTACCTCTACCTCTTCCAGCATTTGAGTAGAAGACAGTTTCTTTTGAAGATCCTCCTGAAGAAGATGCACCCCCATTTCTCTGCTCTTCAGAAATTAGAAGAGCAAACAACTCTTCAAAATCAAGAAATTTTTCACGGACGGCAATGGATGTCCGGAACTGTGCATAATCCTTTCCTAGACCATTCAAGGTCACAGAAACTAGATCATCATCTTCCGCTGATGACCCAATGGAAGCAAGTGCATCTGCAATTTTCTTCACCTTCATGTGGTAGACATTGATGCTCATATTTTCTCTCTACACATTGTGCAACTCCTGCTTGAGCTGCATTTTCCTGGCTTGCGTATTTGCGCTGTACATTTTTGCCAAAATATCCCATGCCTCCTTTGGCGTACTTGCATCCTGAATATGCACAATCATAGAATCCGAAATACTGATAGACAGTCAGTACATAACTTTTCTGGCTCTCTCATGCCATCCTTTAAATGCCTACATTTCCTATTGATTGGGAACATAAGGAAGAACTGGTTCTTCTTCATTTCCTGTAATGAACTCCCAATAGCCTTTTCCTATAAGGAAATTCATCATTCTAAACTTCCATGCCTGGAAGTTGTTCTTGTCAAGATTTTCAGTGACAATCTGTGAAAGAGAATAGATGCCATTACAGAACACTGCAAAATATTTTGTCACTGCAAAAAAATAGCTTTTGCCTCACACGGGCAGATCTGCAAAATTGACGAAAGTGGAATTTGACCACACAGTCACTTCCTAGTGACTATTTTGCATCAACAGGCAACAAGCATGATTCTGCAACTCCCAATATCTCTACACATAGGCATACGATGCAATTTCTGCAGCAACTTTTCACCGACCAATAGAGCAGTGGTCGCCTAGCAAAAACAGGGCCTTTTTTTGAGTGCCTGCGAAGAACTTCTGCCTTTAAAACGGACCCCGAAATGGCCTCAAATCAGAAAAATAAAGTCACACCCTCTCGCCTATACTACCCTCTTGCCACACCACGAAGGGCGTCTCAATCTGAGATAGTGCACTCTTGCACTTCTGGCTGTGCTACCTGTAGAGATTTGCTCCCAAACTCAAAAAAGGAAAGCAACACTGGTCCTCTTACCAGGACACCGTGAGCTCCTTACCATGAACAAGGCTCTGATACCATGTGAAGATAGTGGGAAAGAGGGAAGGAGTCTCACTTGCAGCTTTCTCACATACACAATGGGGGAATACACACACAGGTGGAGGCTGAAAACAGTTTTCCTCTTCTTAGATGTGAAAGCCAAAAGAACTCTTGTACAAAGAAATAGAAGAATCCTATATGTGGGTCTCAAATCAAACTCAACTAACTAAGGTGGCATACTAACTGAGCCACAAACTAGAGTAGATAAGGATAGTTGTCATCGTGGGCGGTGTACCAACCGCATCTGCAGCTAACAAGTCGGTGACATAAATGCACAACGGTCACCCTGGCATATCGCGAGTGGAGCTCGATATCTCAACACTATCCACCTTAGAGCTCTTCATAGATCCTGAGGCATGCACGTTTTCTCATGGTATCAAGTCTCCTAGATCAGCTATAGACTTGCCTTAGGAGTTCATGGGTTCTCCTAGGTTAGTTTTAGTTTTAGATGGAGAGTATTGTTCTTGAGTGTTCTTTTTGAGGAGAGAATTCCATCCATTCTTATAGAACTTCTTCTCCTCTCCATTGTGGATCAAAAAGCTTTGGATTCTACTTCATGAAGTAGAAAGTTTAGAGATTTTTAAGGTTCTCTGTCTTCTGTCAGTTCTTGACTGTCCTTCGTTGTGTGGCTCATGCTCTTATCTTAGTGTTCCTTTGTAAGAAGGAGAGAGATAGTCTCAAGCTTTGGTAAGTTCGACTTCAATGAAGCTCTCGACCAGCCAGCTCCAACTCATGAAAAATCTCCAGCCTTAGTGCAACTAGAGATGCTTAAGCAACGCGCAAGGCAAATTCAGCCATTAGCTCTAACACCAAACAATCAGTCAACCTCCACAGAATGGCCAGCTAGGGATCCTGATTCCTAATACAAGTAAAGAAATGTAGCAACAATGCACAAAAAAATAGTACTCCAAAGGACTTTCCAGATCGGGGATTGGTATGCATCAATGACTTCAAATCTCCATTTTGTAAATTAAAGCATGGGATTTCATTTTCCTCAAGATAGCAAGCATTAGAACTGGAACGCCCAGCTCTACATCTCTTTCTCCTCCAATTGCTTCCCAATAGTAGCGAGCATAACGGCTAGAGTTGAGGTAGCATCGGGAAGGCTCTCTGGATCGGACTACTCCAAAGCCTTCACAGCCCGCTTGCAGATGAATTCGTCTAGTTGAGCGTCGCAATGCACACATAGCCCATTCACGATAGCAGCTCCAGAGCATACTCCACCCATGAGTGCCTCTCTCCAACACCTCCATATGCCTTGCCACCACATCGCCATCGTTAACACCTCTGTTTGATAAGTGTCATCATCATTGCACCTTGGCAAAGAAGCTGCAAATCTTTTCTTTCTTCAAGGTTCCCTTGGATTTTGACACGTCGTAGATAATAACTAACCAAGGTTAGTTAGAAACACCCCTAGTTGAGATGGTGGTCACACTAGGGTTAGTTCACCCTTGGTCAAATGAGCAACCATGGTTAGGGTTAGGATTAGTTAAGTGCCACCTAATCACACAACCCCTACCAAGCACAATTTGTAAACAGCATATAAACCCGTGTGCCACATCAAGGCCCCCTCTTCTTCATAAAACTTCGACAAGCCGTAACTTCCAATCCAAGAAGAGTTTGCACGTGCTCCAAAAAGGAAAAGTGATTGTCTTTTTTAGCTCTATGCACTTGTCAAGTTAGAACCACTGTATGCAATTAGACACTACCATTGAAGCAAAATGAAGCTCATGGTAAGACCTTTGCAAATGCTAACGCAACGCATGAATGCAAAAAGCATGCCAAATGCACGAGTGCATGAGATGACCATAGCACATAACATGGCATCCACACATAAAGAGTTAAGGCACATGGAAGAACAAAGCATCACGCATTAAGCTAAGAAGCAAACGCCATCAACATCAAGCATTGTGTAGCAAAAACCTTGCCACCTTCAGCCCATATGTTTGTAAATCAAACTTGACCACTTGAGAGTAGCTATGAAAGCACCCAAGGGAGGTATTGACATGTAAAAACCACACTTGACCACCTTAAGTAGCAATGCATGCACTAAGGGGAGGTGATGGATTTGTAACTCACATCTGACCACCTTGTAGTAACCAATGGATTATGGAACCAAGGGGAGGTGTTGAGATATGGTGCCATGAGCACATAGATTAAAGGCTAAGGTATGTGATAAGGAATGTATTAAAGTAGCCACCCTAGAATAACAAGATGTGGAGATGTGGATCAAGGATATCCACAAGGAGAGATGTGGATCAGAGAATCCCACAAGTGTTGACTATTCAAAGGGCACTCTCTATATAAGAGGCCTATCATGTCTTGTTGAGAAGAGAGAAATGCACACTCACTCAAGATTCTATTTATGAGTCCAAGCTAATCTATCTTGGAACCTAATTGACTTGAGGTACATGTCATGAGCACTCTCTTCATTATGTTTCCACATAGGTTCCATCCACATTAGAGCTCTCCGTAGATCCTAAGGCATGCATGTTTTCTCAAATTTTGACCTCTTGTAAGCTCAAACTTCGGGATTGTTCCACCGATCAGAGGTTGGCTAATATCTTTACTAAGTCACTCGCTAAAGATTGACACCACCTCTTTTGTCAATTCATGGGCTGTCTGCTAGTTTGGAGTGTAGTTCCTGCTTAATTTTTGGCCCTGCAAGGGTCTTATGGGATGACTTGGTTAGTGAGTTGCTTATCAAGGCCATAGTTTTGAAGTTAGTTCATTTGGTCACTTTGACCTTGCAAATTAGTGGTTAGAATGAGGATTAAATGTGGGTTAGTAGAAGTTTAAGGGCTTCTGATGTGTTTAGGGTTTAAGGTTTTTATTTGCTTGTGGAGGTCCTAAATGTTTTTTTGTCTTTTATCCTAAAGCTTTTGTCTTTTGTTTGTCTCTTTTATGACACCACATTTATATTACTTTTGCCAAAATAGGTATTTGTCCCCACTTTTATTTAATGGCCCATCCACCACACACACATTTTCACTTACTTGTTGTAGATGTGCACCCAAATCAAGCTTATAGCATTTGCCTCTTGCCAAATTTGTATGCTTGTAAAGAGTAATTGCAATCCTATGTGATTTGCATCATGCTAAGGGAACAAGGTGGAAGAGACCCAACACAAAGTGCAGCATTGTGAGAAAATAAGGTAGTATTCTAAATGGTTGGTAGGTAGTGGAGTAGGAATTTGTCCAGAGAGATTGTTGTTAGAGATATCAAGTGTGTCAAGATGAGCATTTTAGTGAATCTAGCAAGAAGATACTCAATCGATTATCGAGTAAATTAAAGACAAAGAAAAAAGGTAAGATAATCATGAAGAGCCGGGTCAGCAATTTCACCTCCAAATCAATGTTAACTACTTAGATTATTGTCTATGAGCCAAGGTTCTTGGAGTGGAGACTTTTTGAACAAAATGTTGGAAGGAGTAATGTGTTTGATGTACTTCACATTTTCACTATTCATTGGTTTTCATTTGAAGTGTTTCCTTAAATAGTCACCTCCAATCTATTTATTGTTTTTCAAAGAAAGAAGGTTGAATTCATATACAACTAGTTCAACTAATAAAGATGAACAAAAAGAACTGAGAGCAGAACAAAAATCAGATCATACATGAGTTATAGACTAAGAGTCTTTGGAGTAGGCTTTGAAGTCTCTAATCAAAGCCTTGCCATCTTGAAAGACAACCCATTTGCCTTCTTTTTTGGCTACCTTCTTTTTTGCAAGCTCCGACGTCTTAGTCTGTAGCTGAGATTTTTTCACTTTCTCTACCATCCACACTTAGAATCCTTTCAAAAATTAGATTACAACCTGAGTTTGTTCAGCTTCTGACTCAAGTTTAGGCTCCATCTTGGCCAATATTAAACTCCAGGTCTTCCTATTCAACTCTTGGTAAAGCTTTGTTGATTTTCTCATGAGTCTCTTCATAGAAGTCTTTACCAGTTGTTAGGTAAACCTCCGATGATCGTGAGCATTCTTGAGTTGCATAATCTATTAGCTTGCTCTTTAACTTCCTTCTGTAGTTGAGTAGACAATTGTGCATTGAAGGATCTCTTTACCTCTCCTTTGAGCTTCTCTTGATTCTCTCTTTGAGCATGTCATGCATCTCATGCATTTGACTAAAGACAGCTTCATCATTTAAAGGTGCAATGGGACTTGCCTTTTCCAATTTGCTCTTAGCCACTTTTACTCTCTCTTCTAGCTCCTAGAACTTTTGCTTCATCTCACTCTTCTCCTTGTGCTTCATCTCTCTTCTAGCTCCTAGAACTTGTGCTTCATCTCATTGTTCTCCTTTTTTAAAAGGATAACTTGCTATTGTAGAAGAAGAATTACCTCATTTTTCCTAGTGCTAGGAAAAGGTGAAGCTACTATTAGTAGCATACAAAGCCTGCTTCTCTAGTACTATGTCTCCCATAAAAGAAAACAATCTACGAGTACCCCCTCTGCTTGCAACTTCCACCACAACCAAATGGCACCAACTTTGACTTCAAAGTGATTTGAGCAAGCCTCAAAAAGTTGTTGTTGATACTTTGACTATGTAGAAACAAGTTTGAAGTAGTGACTTTGAGTAGAATGGCAATTAGAGAGGAGCCTCCTAGAGATCAAATTGAGTGAGATTGACTTGAATAGAACTACAAGTTGAATTATAATACCCTAGCCTACACCATAAAGTTCAACCCAGCTAGGAGTGGGGAAAAAGCATTGAGAGGGGAGGAGAGGAGAAGAGGAGCCTATTCCTGGCTTTCTTCTCCTCCTCCAATCAATAATGACCCACACAACTCTAAATTTGGGTATATTTGCTATACCACATGTGTCAACTCCATACAAATACGGCCTAGTAAATCTAAAAAGTTAAAAAATCGATAAATTGCTAACCTCCACTCCATAGTTATTTATTATACTCCTATGTAGATCATCTCCACACCTTTTTTTCATTGTGAATTTATATGGATGGAATTTTTAATCATGAATTCAATATTGTAATTCAAAAGTCCCTTTAATTCAACATGTAAACATGGTGTAAAGATGGACCATTTGTTTAGAAGGATGAGGTCAAAGCACGATTTAGTGTAGCCATTTTTTGTGAATTTTTTAAGGGATATATTGCACATGGATAAATTGCTCAATTTATAGCTTATGAATTACTTAATGGAATTTGACAAACTTGGTGTTTAAACTAATCTACATATTTTGAAATTGAATGTGAGATCAAAACATTACATGATCGGTGTCTTGAAAACTATTGCAAATAATATTATGCCTGTGATGGATGTATATAGACTATAATGCATATCCAATTTATTTTAAGAACATCAAATAATTATTATACACATATATGGAAGCAATTTTTTACTTAAAAATGTATTCCTTGAGCTGCCTAAGTACGAAAGGAGGCAATAAATTGAGACTATGTGCTATGCTTTACAGGGTTTCCAATATTTGGCACTACAATTGTGCACATACATTTGAGAACAAGCTCGATAAATCTTTTATATTTGGTTGGAAAGGTAAGTTTTTTTTAAAAAAGTGCCCCATACTTATGCAGCTTCTAATGATGGTATTAATACATTGATCTTTGGTGATATTTGTAGCTTAATTCACCTATAAATGGATGCAATAGGAAAAACTCAATCCATACATGTGTAATGCTCTTTGAATAAATCCAAGAGTATTTATCATATTTCATTGGTTCTTTTTTCAAATTGGTATCTTGCAATGGGGCCCATAAGCATGTCAAAGGTGCCTCCATTTCTTAATACATAGCATCAAACCTGCTAGAAAGCCATTTCTTTTATAGTCATTTTGGGCCTCTTTGTGCATGTTTAGGGTGCACAAGTTAGTGATATGTATAGTTGGAGGGAAAAAACACCTAGCCACCAAGCTGTCATAATATTTGACATCTCTTGCACTTGTATTCAAATTTTCACTTTTCTTGCACCAATAAATTACACGTTGCACACTCGTGTCCCATCTGTGGCATGTCCCTTTCAAGCTTTTTTATTTTTCTCGAAAATCCTTTTTCTTTGCCCTATCTCGATATCTTATTGTGTGGGTCTCATTGGTGACTCAATTGTCGTGGGGATGTCGAAGAGATGCCGATGGAGCCTCCACTCCAAGCTACTCCTTGTGAGAGCAATGCAAGGCACGAGCCATCTGCAAGTGTCACTCAAGCAGCCTCCGAATTATTGCAACGTGTTTCCACGTGAGAAAGAGGGAAGGGGGAGAGGGGAGAAGAGAGGGGAGAAGGGAGGGAGAAGGAGAAGGGAAGAGGAGGGTGAAGGGGGATGAATTGGCAAACACAAGACCACTATAATGGAAACAAGAGAACACCCAAAACACTCTATTTTGGAAGAGAAGAGGGAGCTTTTATTAAAACTTTTGCAAACAACAATGAAGACCAAAGTCAACACTTTGGCTTTTATACATGTCACCCTTTGAAGGGAGGGCCAACCCTTTTCCTTTTAGCACTCTCCTTCTCTTTGCAACCAAAGGCTCTTGGGCCCATAGGGTACCAAGGCATATTGCTATTCCTTCCATCTCTCCCTACTAGCGAAAATAGCACTTGTGTTAACCATATTACAGCGCTTGGGACAACCTTGGTATTAGGAGATGTTCCTAACCGGCCCCCAAATAGCGCTTATGTTAGGCTCGTGCCTCCAAGGCTTAGGTGATTTGGGGCTCAAACTCCTTGAGCGCCCTCAGGCCTTAAGTCATTGGGGTTCGAAGCCCATGCATTAGGCTCAAAACTTGGAGTGGTGAGGCTTAACTTCCGTGAGACACTCAACAACATCTTGCAACTGGAACATACAACCTATGCATGTTGCCTGGATGCTTTAGCCTTGGGATATTTGGGGATCAAACTCCCTGAGTTTGAGCTCTGCTCCTTCCATGTCTATTTTCATTGACGTAGACCTAAAATGTGCACGTTGCCTGTAGTCTTTGGCCTTGGGGTGTTAGCTGGAACCTACAATCTATGCACATTGCTAGGAATCCTTGGCCTTGGAATATTTGGGGATCAAACTCCCTGAGTTTTAGCTGTACTCCTTCCATGTTCACATTACTTGCAATCATTGGCCTTGGGTATTTGGGGATTAAACTCCCTGAGCTTGTCCATTGAAGTAGATCATGAAACCTAATCACCTCTAATCACTGATTACCCTGCATTCAGTGACTATACTATGTGGATGTTAACATGCCCCCCTTCTTGTTGTTGATCCATCAGTCGCATTGGAGGAGTGAGTGGAGAGGACTCTCTGTAGGACTAGATAGCGGTCCAGCTATCATGGAGTGAGGCAAGTGAGGTACGAGTGATATTGCCAAAAATTAGTACCGTGCATATCCTCGTATGTGTAGATGTGATGTATGTTAAGATTACAGACGCGGAGGTAGAGGTGGAGGTCTTGGAATTGCGTACAACCGATGTCAGGATTGAAGACAATTTGGTTGTTGAAATTGTGGAGGTGGTTGTCGATGGGGCGACTGTGGGTTGGAAGATCGCGGAGGACTAAGAGGATAAGGCAGTTGAAGTGGACAACTATGACAACAGCGAGATTTGGAACTGAGCCATACATGTCATTGAATGACTGGAGGCGGTAGCAAAACTCCTCTTGACTCATCTCTTTGGGGAAGTTTTACTTTGGAAAGTTGTACAACATGTTGGGATCCTTCTTCTGGAGTTCTCTGAATTCAGCCCAAGTCCATCGTCTTTCCATGGGTATATATAGGGTGTATGCAGCATCGACGTGGGCACTGCGGTAGTACCACCGAAATTTCTCCAACTTTAAGAAGGGGAGTCGCCAGCATGGCTATAGACCAGCATCTACATTGATCGTTGGTACTGGAGCATAATGAGCGAGGCTGTATCCTCCTCTTGTGCGCTATGGATGCGCGTGTTGCCAGTCATCGAAGGACTACATGATGAATTATGTGAGGGGGCGCACCTCTAGGATTTTTTATAGATGGAGGTGGGAGCCCTCAAGTTTGCGCTTCCAATGATGCATCGATGCATTGTCTAGCAACTCCTGAAATGACTGCAAGTCACAGGGCACCATTGGACATCTTCGGGCAGGGAGGTAGGAGGAGATGGTGAAGCATCATCATTTGCAATGGGCATGTCTACTGTGCCTATTGGCATTGTCACTTTGGTTGCCTATACAAAATTTGATGCCTTGAGCAACGTGTTGAAGACTGCATCAGGAAGGTCAACCGGAATTGTAGAGGAGATGGACGGGGAGGTCTCCTGTTGTGCGGTGGTTGTGTTGGAGGCGTTAGAAGAATAATCGAGCAGTGTTGTTTGAGGGAGGGGAGGTTAGGTAGCTTGTTGGGTGGATTGGGTAGGATCTAG
Source organism: Dipteris shenzhenensis (assembly GCF_047967505.1). Lineage (NCBI taxonomy): Eukaryota > Viridiplantae > Streptophyta > Polypodiopsida > Gleicheniales > Dipteridaceae > Dipteris > Dipteris shenzhenensis. Next base: position 32,207,031 of record NC_141614.1, on the reverse strand, counting down.
AGGAGGGGGTGGTAGAATTTTGACAAGGGGGGTGGTAGAATTAAAGAGGGCGATGGATTCTTGGCCTTCTTCCTCTCTGACTTTCTTGGGGTATGCTACATGAATTATTTCAAAATTTCTCACCAAGAACTCAAGTGAGTCTTGGAGATCTTGTAGCACCCTATTGAAGAGGATTATTATGCCGAGGGGGTTGTAAGTGGTGGACTAGAAGGTCGCAAGGTGCTCTTGAGATTGGATTGTAGAGGCTTGACCGTAGGTTTGCATACAATCAATGTCTATTTGTAGACTTTTGGGGGTGCAAACCCATGGCATGAGTTCCTCTGGCTTTGCAATTTGCATCACTTCATCATCCCTTTGATAATTAAGGGAGTTCGTGATGATGCGACACCAGTCTTAAAAATTGAGGAGGATAGGGTGGCTGGCTAGAGAGTCTAGAGGTCGGAGGGGCAGAGGAGAGAGAGAGAAGTGGGTTCGAGATCTAGCGAGAAATATGACATGGCTAGGATGGGGTAGTAGTGGGCAGGGTTACAGTGGAGGATGGTCTGGAGGGCGTTAGGGAGAAGTGGTGCTGTGAGGTCTAAGTGGGATGCGTCAATTTTATGAGCAAAAACTTATGAGCAGGTTTATCTGAGCGTGTTTTTCAAGAGATTAAAAAAAATGTATTTTTGTAGGAAACATGGATTAACACTTTTATTTCACTAGAGCTAGATCCCTTTATCATAAAAATATAAAGACTAGTCACTCATTCATTTTTACATAACATAAATTTTCTTATTCATAGACATCCTTTTGTACCCCTGTTATTACCTTGAAAAAGTGTTGAAAAATAACTCCTTTAATAAACATCCTTCATAATCACTCTCAATGTAATAATATTATACATATATAATTACTTATTAAACACATTTATATCATATGGCAATATCTTTCCAGTGTTTTTATAGCATAAATAACAAGATATTTATGGACATGTTTCTAAAGAAGTTTAAATTACTATAAAGAAGTATTAAATTGGGCTTATATATCACTCTCATAAAATACATGTAATATTTAATACTATATATGCAAGATTTTCCAAAATATAACCTCATAGATGTGCTCAACTGGGGTTTTCCGATCAATTTGAGTGGCTGAATGACTATATTTAGACATTGGATGTGAAAGTGAAGGTTATGTCACTTTTAAAAGTGTTGTCCAAGGTACCTTAGAAGAGCTACATCAAAGGGGTTTTGCTGGCGAAACTACCTTGATGGTTTGCTTCAATGAGTTTTCTTTGGAGAAACCCTTTCATGAAGATAGGTTGAGAGAGGTTTTTCAATGTCACCTCCTATTAAGTAAAAGTTGTAGAAGGATCATAAGGCAATTTTCATAGAGAAGTCTACTCTACATGTGGGTTTCTTCAAAAGCCATCCCATTATGTTCTCACCATTCTTAAAGATTCACGTAAATATTTGTGTATAACATAGGCATTACTATAATACTTAGCATATTTTTAAGTGAAACTATGTTTTCTTCCGATCCATTTTTGCCATATTTTTGCATAGTTGGAAGCTTTTTTTTCCTTCTCTCATACGCTTGGAAAACTTCGCTTAGAAAATGCTCATCCCCGATCTAAGTGGAAGATAAGGTTTTGTGCGCGGAGTGCGTCGAAGTGCATTTGGAGGGTTTGGGGGATAGTGCGTGGTGCAAGTATGTGGTGAACTGTGCAGAGACCTCCCTTTACATTCGAAAGTTCTATTGCTCCCAATCTTCCAAACTTGACTTCTTTGATTGGCTAGGGGCACATTATCATTCGTTCTTTGCTTGGAGGGACACCGTAACTTCCCGTTCTTTGTGCCAGGAGATCCTGTAGAGTTTGGATGTGTCATTCTTGGTGCTCCTGTGTTCGGGCATGCTACACCTCTTCCTGCGCCATTTGCTCCAATGTTGCTCGCAGGCCAGTCTGCCTTTTGCTCCAACATTGTTCGCAGGCCACACTCTGCCTTGTCGACTTGATTCATGAGAGTTTTGGACCAAGGTTTTGCTCGTGGCAAGGTCATCTTTGAGCTTTGTTAGGGCCAACTCGAGCACTTCAGCTTTGGCCCGGTACTCCTTTGCTGTTTGTATGGCTGCTTGACCTATGGCTTGGGCTGCTGCAACCATTACAGACTGGTTGTTGTGTGCAGAGAGTTGTGCTTGAAGGAGACTAGCTAAGAGCTATGAGGATTATTCCTGCCTCCTCTACAAAATTGTGCATGCGACCTATGGGAGCTATGCCATGGCTTCAAATCAGCGTTGTTCGATCAGGTCCACACTCGATAATTGCTCAGTCGACATGTGGCTATAGCCAACTGGTGCCCTATTTTGGGGTGTGCTACAAAACTATAAGGCCTCTACTAGGCCTGCCCATGGAGAGGAAGAGGTGCCAGTGGTGAAGGATGTGGTCTCCGGGGGGGTTGTGCAGACTGAGACATAGGGAGCAACGAGAGTGGTCGGCATGGCTTTCTGTTGACTCTGTGCCAACATGAACTTATGCAGAAAGAGAATGTGTCACAACTTTGTGATACAACTTTGTGTTACAACTTTGTGATACAACTTTGTGTTACAACTTTGTGTTACAACTTCTACATGTAGAAAGAGAATATGTTACAACTTTGTGTTACAACTTCTACATGTAGAAAGAGAATATGTTACAACTTTGTGTTACAACTTCTACATGTAGAAAGAGAATGTGTTACAACTTTTTGTTACAACTTTGTGTTACAACTTCTACATGTAGAAAGAGAATGTGTTACAACTTTGTGTTACAATTCCTATATGCAGAGAGAGAAGCTCTCTAGCTTGTATAAATACCCCATAATGGAATGAAGCCCACACTCTTTGGGGCATTGTGTTAAGTCTACTTTGGTATTCCAAGCATTTGTCTCAAGTGTCCATGCTTCCTTGCACTCCATGTCCAAAAGCATGTCTTAACCTTGCAACTCCTCCTCCCCTCTTCTCCAACCTTGCAAGCCACCCTCTCCCTCTCCTCCTCCATCCTCCTCCTCCCTCCTCCTGCTCCTCCTTCCTCCTCCTCCTCCTCTCTCCTCTCTCTTCTTTCCCCCATGCTCTTACACCTTTTTCCTCTCCCACTCCTATGCTCCCCCTAAACCCTGTGTTCCTCAACCCTTAAAACTCCATGATCTACGAGGGAGACGAGTTCTCCACCATGTACTCTACCCTAAACCTTGGAACCTCCTTCTAACCTTGGACTCCTTCTAAACCCTGGAACTCCTTCTAAACCCTAGAACCTCCTTCTGAACCCTGGAACCTCCTTCTGAACCCTAGAACCTCCTTCTAAACCCTGGAACTCCTTTTAAACCCTAGAACCTCTTTTTAAACCCTGAACTCCCTCTAAACCCTAGAACCTCCTTTTGAACCCTGGAACCTCCTTCTAACCCTGGACCCTCCTTCTAAACCCTACAACCCCCAATGAAGGTGAAAGCCTTCATTACCTCAATCATGATGATACATGTTCCTTTTACACATGCATGCACTTTGTTTGCTTACCACACTTAAGCCTACGTCTCTAATCAGAACATGACTGGAGGTCGTAAGCTACACATATACTACAACCAACAATCCCAATATATCTATAGGTGACAAAAAACCTTGGAACCCTGCAAACATAGAATACCCAGCCCTTCCTATGAAAGTAGTAGGAAAAAGCCAACATTTGGCGCCGTTGTTGGGGATAGTCGGAACGGCAATGGGTGGCGTGGGTCAGTGTGGCGACGGGCATAGATGCGAGCGGTTGCAGGGCAAGGGTGTGGGCAAGCGGTGGTGCACCACCGCATGGGGGGTGGGTCATGGCAGGGCATGGGTGGGTGGCGGGTGGGGTACGGGCGGCATGCGCTGGTGCAACGCCTTGGGTGGGGGCGCTACTGGCGTGCACCACCGTGGGAGCGCCACGTTGCAGGGCGGCTGTGCAGGGCGCCGTTGCTGGGGAGACTAGCATCTCAAGTAAACAACTAAACATACATAGGTATGTGTAAAAAATAAACTACTTCGAACTTTCACGAACATAACACTCAAGGGCAAGGAGAGTAAAAAATTTTCTCATTTCTAGCCAACCATATCTACCCCAAGCATCAACCTTGGGTTACTACCTTAAGGAATTTTCTTTATTTCTTAAATAGAAGCCACATGATAAACAATCAGGCTAGGTAGTGGACACGAATGCATAGAGCTTGCAATTTTGATCGTTTCACCTTTTTGCAAAAAAGCAATCCGAGCTATCCATAAAGAGTTATGGCTCGGGAAGAGTTTAGGGTTAAACCCTAAACCTAAACTCAAATTGTATAAAAACCAACTCCACCCCCTCATTCTTCATCTTTCACATTTTGCCTCCATTCTCTTCTTCATTCCGAGCCCTACACAAGACACTCCTCCCTCTCCATCGACCACCACCTTACTCCCATCCTCACATTATTGTAAGTGACTTCAAGTCCATCTCGCAGCGATAACCCAGCTATCCACCCACCGTCCATTGTTCCACAACAATCCCGTTACATCGAGAAATACTTGGAGAGCGTTCAGGTGACCACCTCTCCCTCCCTTTCGATTTCCATTCGTCAAGTTTTTTATTTGCTCTCTTTCCCCCCCCCCCCATGTCCACCTCCCCCTCCCCTTTCCCCCCCATCTCCACCACCTTCCCCCTCCCCCCCCCATCTCCACCACCCCTTCCCCCTCCCCCCTCCATCTCCACCACCCCCTCCCCCCCTCCCCCCTCCATCTCCACCTCCCGCTCCCCCTTCCCCCTCCATTTCCACCACCCGCTCCCCCTCCCCCCTCCATTTCCACCACCCCCTCCCCCTTCCCCCTCCATCTCCACCACCCCCTCCCTTTCTCTCTCTCTCTCTTTCCCTCCCCCCTCCATCTCCACCACCCCCGCCCTCTTTCCCTCCCCCCTCCCCCCTCCATCTCCACCCCCCCCTCTCCCTCGCCCCTCCATTTCCACCTCCCCCTTCCCCCTCCATTTCCACGACCCTCTCCCCCTCCCCCCTCCATCTCCACCTCCCCCTCCCCCTCCCCCCTCCATCTCCACCACCCCCTCCCCCCTCCATCTCCATCTCCACCACCCCCTCCCCTCCCCTGCGTCACCACCTGCCCCCCTCTCACCCCCCCCGCCCGCATCCCTCTCACCCTCCCCTCTCACCCCCCCCCCCCCGCCCCCCTCTCACCCTCCCCTCTCCCCTCCCCCCCCTGCTCAAAACCCCCCCACCTGCATCGTCGTCGGGGAAGCTGGGTACCTAGAAAAAAAAAAAGAAAAAAACCCTAAACTAACCCTCGATTAGCCTAACTTAGGTTAGGTTAGTCCCATTAAGGTTCGGTTAGTCTAACCTTGGTTTAGTTTACCTTAGGTTAGATAACTAACCTTTAGTTAGTCACTAATTGTAGTTAGTGCATTCAATTAGGTTAGTACTAACCTACATTAGGTTAGTTTTAACCTTAGCTCAGTTAGTATAACTATTAGTTAGTTACCCTAACTAGGTTAGTTGCACTAACTATGGTCAATTTTAACATTAATTAGGCTAGGTTAGACTAACTGTTAGGCATCTAACTAGACAACTAGGTTAGTTAACCTAACTAGATTAACTTGGTTTCAACCCCTCAGTTGGAATTCAAGTCCATTCACAGCACCCTTAGGACCCCCCCAAGGTCAAATTTACCCCTACATTAACCCCTCGTAACTCATCCGTTTGGGACCCAAACTGAACCCCATTTAAACCTAGATTTCACACACAAAAACATCATGCTATGGGGTATTTTTCCAAGCATTTGCACACCATTTTGACATCCCTAGCACTCGCTCATTCGCACCCCTGTGTGGGTTCGTTTCACACAAATTTGCTCATATCTTCACGCCGTAACCTCCAATTAACGATCCGTCTACACCAGCACATTTCCCTACACACGTAGGACAATATTAGGCACTTTATTAACATGACGGTCACTATAGAAACTAACACCACTCTAACCCTCCCAACAACACTATATCCACGCCCGCACTTGTGGCAGAGACACCCTTGGCAAATCTCACCCAATCTGCATGCAGCTACGTTTCAACCAATGCCTTCGACTCCAACGCTCACCACATCAGCATATAACTCCACTGCAACCATCATCCCCGCCAATCCTCTACCCCAAATCCCCCCCTGAGATTCAACAACTCCCTTTAACTCCTCCATGCCCCAACATGGCTGGATGCCATCATGACCATGATGGGGATATCAAGCTCGATGCAGAGGCTGACAATTTCTTCAATCGAAGAAATAACAACAATCAAGGCTGACATCCCTTGGGAAAATTAGAACTTTCCAAATATAATGGTAGGGGAAACCCAGCCCGATTCCTCTAGCATTTTGATGCCGCATGTCGCGCAGGTGGAGATCAATTCCATGAAACCAAGGTGGCTTGGTTTCCCATGGCCTTAATTGATGAAGCATCTGAATGGTACCTAGACCTTCTCGTGGAAGAACGTGCCACATGGGACCTACTTCAAACAGAATTCAAATGACGCTTTCAAATAGAGAGGCTATAAGATGATCCCGCTCTCCAACTAAGCAAGCTCCAACAAGGCCAGCGAGAAGATGTACGCATGTACCTAGGTAAGATGAAGAGATTAATCGCCAAATGTGACCCATGCCCAAATGCAAAGTACCTCACGGCATGGTTCATTGTAAGACTCAGAAAGAAAATCTGAAAGGATATGAAAAAGATAAGCAGCTATGAAACGTTCAGTGTTGCTCATGCGGCAGCCATTGACATCGAGGATGGCATGAAAGACTCAGACACTAGCAGTGATGATGGTAGATCTAGTACCCAAGATAAGCACTCCAAAAAAGGCAAATTCAAGTACATTGCCAAACCATCCGCCGATGAAGATTGCCTAGAGGCCATGACCTTGAAGTTGAAAGCAGATATGATGCAGGCCATGGATCAAAAACTTTACTTGTCTCAACCGCCAACTCAAACATATCCACGGTGAGAAAATTTCTAGTGTCCACATTGCACGGTAAATCATACAGCAAATGAGTGCCCGGTCCTCAGAGCCAGGATCATTGCACAAGCAATTCCACCACCAAGGTTGTGGTGCCATATCTACGTCATCGGCGGCCATGATGAAAACAGTTGCATCTTTAACATGCGCAACAACCCGCCTCGAACTCAACAATACCAAGCAGCACCCATGCCAATGTATAGGCAACTAGCACTTGCACAAGTGCCCCCCAGCTTCGAGGCTAAATCTTGTACCCGTTCGGACACAAGCCCCACAACTACTTAGGAATCCAAATCCATGACCATACCCAAGAGCACCAAATCTAGCTCCTCAGGCAGTTCCAATACATCAATTACAAGCCGAGGAAGTAGACTTGTTATTTGAGTATGAAGTAGAGTACCCAATGTACTATGTAGAAGGTGCAAAGGGTCTAATACTAGCTTATGCAAGTCAAGTACGACCCAACACATTTCAAGCACCAATCAAGTGCTACGGTTGTGGAGAAAATCATTGGATCGCAGAGTGCCCTTATCATGGTAGCCCAGCTACTTTCCAACCACTCTGCAGAGATTGTGGAATAGGACATGCGTGCATGGATTGTCCCATGAAAAATAAGATCCCAGAACAAACAGAGGTTAAGCCTAACGTCCCCATCGACATCATTAGGGTGGACCATCAAAGTTTGGGTCCCCGGCAAGTGTAAAGTCACAACCTGTCAATGTAATTACACACCAACAAAAAAGGCCACCAAGGACCCTAACATTCCAATCCAACCAAAGCGACTTTTGAAAAAGAAAGCACAAGTGCCTCCACCTCCACCAAGCAATGAGTAGCCAAGCTCATCCACATCAACTCCTGAGCCTCAAATAAAAGAAGCTCCATACCCGAATGTAGAGGTGGAGAAGGCTCGTTTTCATGTACTTCCACAATGGGTCCAAAATGAACAAGCTCAATTTGAGGCTAAGAAACAAGCTCAAGACCCAATCCATGACTTGGCCCCACAAAGTATTGATACTGTACTCAAGCCTTTGTTCCAACAATAGACTCCACAATAGAATGTACCGCCATGTCAACTTGAAGGAGCCGCACTCTCTAGCATCCTGAGTTGCCCTGTGTCAATTCCCATCAGAATCCTCTTACAAAATTGTCCCAATCTTTGGGAGAGTTTCAAAGGATGGGTTGAACTTGAAAATCCCCCTCCACCTATGAACGACATTGAAGATATCCCTGTGCGGATGGGTGAGAGAGATGACAAATGCAACATTACTATGCCTTTGATCCACAAGGCATACAATGAAGTCCAAGCCATAGTGGATGGTGGAGCAGGTGTAAATGTCCTATCAAAGGAGCTCTACAAAGAATGGGGTCTCCCACCAATGCAAAATGCTAATTTCTGTTGGGATATCTCAAGGTGTATGCCTCAGGCACACCTTATGTTTCTATGTGTGAGTGCTAGAGGCACAGTTAGGTGGTGGAAAAGCCACATAGGATGATTGAGTGAATCTAGGAGCAGATTGAGGAGATGATTGTGGAGCTTTGAGGTCATCAGTGATGTCAGTGACCTTGTATGAGGTGCCTACTTAAGGACCTCTTTCTTCTTCATTCTATAAGCAAGTATTCTGATTTTGTGTCCACTCTACTCTTTCCCTTCAGTGTTCCAACATGGTATCAGAGCACTTTGATCCCCCTTGAGCCCATTTCTGCCACATCATCATCTTCTTCTTCTTCTTCTTCTTCACCATCTCTCCCTCTTCTCCCAAAAATTTGCTTAAGCTTGTTCTCCTTCAATCCTCAACCATTTCCCACGCCCTTTCTGCTGGAGATCCCTCTTGTTGGGGCAAATTTCAGGCTAGAAGGAATTAACGAAATATGCGTGCTGCTCGTCGCCATTGCACGAAAATCATCGATCCTTCTTCCTGCAAGTTCTCTGCACCTGCTCTGTCTTTGTCTAATTCCTTTCAGGGCAAGCTTCTCCATACCTAGAGCTACCTTGTGCTGAAATCTGAGCAGCAATGGCTGCATATTGAAGGAGAAAATAGAGAAAAACCAGTCGACTTTGTTCAAGAAGGTGAAGGCGACCTGACGCATATTTTCGCCTCTTCTTCCCAGAGGATCTACTGTGGTATACTAGCTTTCTTTTGCCTCAAAAAGCCCCCTTTATTTTGCTTTGAAGAGTGTGATATGATCCCTCCAAGTTCAGCTCTCTAGTTTTGACAGTTTTGACATACTTTTGAAAATGATGCTACATAAAATGCTACTCTAGCATTTCTGGTCTTTTAAAGTTTTTAATAACTTCACTACAAGTATTGCTTCAGTTTTGTTTTGACTTGCTAGACCTGGTTGTGATTGGAAAGTGTTTATTTCATTCACTCCTATGAAGCATGCAAAAGTAGCATCATTGTTTGAAAACTAGTCACTACTATTTGCTACAACAAGTGCCTATACTTTGGAAGTATTTCAGTTCTTTTTGCCTTGTAAGAGAGATAGACACTGCCTTGTAAGAGAGATAGAACTGAAATACTTTGGAAGTATTTCAGTTCTTTTTGCCTTGTAAGAGAGATAGACACTGCCCAATATCTGGGTTAGACCCTCTCATGGCTACTTTATATAATCTTGAGAAGTTCAATGGAAAGGGCTTCCATACTTGGCAAATGAAGGTGAAATTTGCATTGATGCGGGAGAACTTATGGGGACTTGTCAAACCTACTCCTACCGCTTCTTCTACGGCCTCCAATGCTGGACAATCTTCAACTCCAACACGACCGGCAAGGGATCCAGCAAGAGAAGAAAAAGCATATGGTATAATTGCTTTAGCTTTGGGTGATGATTACATACATCATATCTCTGACTTGGAGTCTCCTTCGGAAGCTTGGCAGAAGCTAGACTTGATTTTTGGTGCAAGCTCTCACATTTCTAAACTATCACTTAAAATCTCTTTCTTTGAATTAAAGATGGCAAGTGATACTACTTTAGCTGCTCATGTCAACTATATGCGGAGTCTTATGACTCAATTAGCTTCTATCAACTCTCCTATCACCCCTGATGATGCTATGGCAGTGTTACTTAAGAGTATGCCTGAAAGTTTTGATCACATTGTTAGCACTTTGAAGAATATTCCCAATCCTAACCTTGAAGGCATTATCTCAGCTCTCCAAGAAGAAGAAAGACATATGGAGCTAAGGAAAGGCAATGACACATCTTATGTTATGAAATTCCAGAAGGGCAAGTATACTCCTTGCAATCACTGTGGAAAGACAAATCACCTTTCAAAGGACTGCTTCAAAGTTAATCCATGCAAGCACTGTGGCAAAAACAACCATAGTGAGAAGTTTTGCAGAGCCAAAGCAAAGACAGAAAATGCAAATCTACTTATAGTGAATGAGCCTCCACAAGATGAGGCATCCTTTGAAGATTATGCATTTTCAACTCATCTCTATGTATGCTCCAGATCTCTCTTTTATGTCAAGGTACTCAGCCTGGATAGTCCTCCAAAATGAATGAAAATAAACTATTGTGTTTTGTGTGTTTTGTAAACACATCTGGTCACCTTATGATGTAGGCCATGTGTATGTTTTGTTCCATGGTACCTCATGTAGACATTGTGTGCATGTACATGCAGGGGAGATAACCATTGGAAGGTCTATTTGTATCCCTTTCTGTTTACCTTACACCCAAGGGAACCCTTGCTAGCATGAGAACCTAGCCATAGATTAATCCTTGACCACCATGAGATGGCATGAGAAACTATGAGACTAGATGTATCCTTGACATAGCCTGAGGCATTTCCTTGAGGGGGGGTTTGTTGGGATATCTCAAGGTGTATGCCTCAGGCACACCTTATGTTTCTATGTGTGAGTGCTAGAGGCACAGTTAGGTGCCCACAAGCACAGTTAGGTGGTGGAAAAGCCACATAGGATGATTGAGTGAATCTAGGAGCAGATTGAGGAGATGATTGTGGAGCTTTGAGGTCATTAGTGATGTCAGTGACCTTGTATGAGGTGCCTACTTAAGGACCTCTTTCTTCTTCATTCTATAAGCAAGTATTCTGATTTTGTGTCCACTCTACTCTTTCCCTTCAGTGTTCCAACAATTTCAACATATGCCTTGTCGATGATTCACAGGCTAAACCCTTGGGAATAGTGAATGGCATGTCCACAAAGATCGCAGGAGTCCGGTTTTCCCTCAATTCACAATCTTGGATCTCCCCAAAAAATCCTATCAAATCTTATTGGGACATCCTTGGTTACAAGAAGCATCAATCCTCCATGACTGATAGATTGACAATCCAGAATCAAGACACTACAGTCAGGGTGAATGTGGGGACAGGAGCTATTAAATCAATTGTGCCTAGAGCATTGGATGACACATCATCAACAATAATCTCAAGCAAATCAGCTCCCTTGCAACAGCATGCCATAGCAAGTGACTCACAAAGCAATGTCAATAACTGGATACAAACATTGGCAACCATCGACAACTGCCATTCATTAGACCCCATCTTCTCACAAATCGATGCTAAGGCACTACAGGTAGATCCTCCACTCCAACATGAAGAACCAATCGATCTAGAGATGCCATTCTTTATGGCTGACCTCGAGTGGGATAATGAACCTCAAGAAGATACCCATAGCAATGATGACCCAGATTTTCCTTGGGACCTTGAAACAGAGGTTGCAAATGCTAAAATTGAAGGTCAAATATTTGATAATGACTTAGCCATTCTGCATGCCCTAATGGCAATTGAGCTCCCAAAAGTTGAACCTCCAAAGTTGAATAACAGCAGAAGATCCCACAAGAAAGCTAGAGGAAATTGCAGAAAAGCCAAGGCCGAACACTTCAATGAATTTGAACGAGTCCAATCAAGGATCTCGTCGTTGAATTGTACCTTGCAAAGTCAGCTCCCTCAAAATCAGAACCACCACCTCTTGAATGGTCCCCTGAGGGACTGGAAGGAATATGTGCAGCACATGAACCCTTACTTGGAAACACCTTACCAGTGGAAAAGTTACCCCACAGTTCCCAACGTAAGAAGTTTCGGAAATCTAAGCCACATGTACAGATGAAGCTCAATCAAGAGACTTCAAAAAAAGAAAGAAAAGAAGAGCCTAACAAATTAATAAATGCAACTATGCCACCCAGTACACATGACACATGTCAAGCTAGTTCAACCCCGTCAGAGGCCAATCTTCACGAAGTGCCGAAATACTTCAAGAATTATACAAGTGGCAGTGCGCCAATAGCAATGCCAAGACCACTCAGAGAGTCTGAAGTTCAAGAAACTGATAGCATTGGTGAAACTCTAATCTATGAGGGACCGACAAAAACACACACAATAAACCTCACCCTTGAAGGGGAGGAAGAAAAATTGGTTTTCATTGGGAAACAGCTTCGTCAAGAAGATGAAACCAAACTCAAAGAACTCCTAATGGAATACCATGATTGCCTAGCATGGTCATACAAAGAGATGAAAGGAATTTTATCAGAAGTGGCAATACACACGATACCTATAAGGGAAGGTGCTCACCCTAAGGTATGTGGACCTTATCACACAAATCATAAATATGGCACCATGGTTTATGACGAGCTGGAAAAACTAGTAGATGTTGAATTCATCTACGAGATAGAGCACACTAATTGGGTTTCATCCATTGTCATTGTACCTAAATGCAACAAGAAGCTTAGAATATGCGTAAACTTAAAAAATGTGAATGCCGCCACAATTAGGGATCACTATCCCCTACCCTTAATAGAAACAATGTTGGAAAAGGTGGTAGGATCCGAAATATATAGCTTCTTGGATGGCTTCAGTGGCTATAACCAAGTGCAAACTCCACAAGACCAATCAAAAATAGCATTTGCCACACAATGGGGTATTTTTGCATATAGAGTCATGCCATTCGGCCTTTGTAATGCCCCGGCCACATCCCAGCGAGTCATGTTCACAGCTTTCAAGTCATTTTTGAATAAGTTTTTACAGGTGTTCTTGGATGATTTGTGCATCCATTCAAACAAACAGGACCACTTCAAATGTCTTGAAGAAGTGCTAATCAAATGCAGGGAGTATGGCATCTCCCTAAATCCAACAAAATGCCAGTTCATGGTCACCCACAAAGTTGTTTTGGGACACATCGTCTCTCAACATGGGATTGCAACTGACATGGACAAAATCAAAATCATCATGGAATTGCCTCCTCCTACAAATTCCAAAGGTGTACAGGTCTTTATGGGAATTGCTGACTATTATAGAAGATTTATATTGCAGTATGCCATGATAGCTGGACCACTTTACAAATTATTAGTGGAGTTCTTATGGACCGAAGAGTGTGACCAAGCCTTTGAGCTTTTAAATTGGCACCTAATCATAGCACCCATCCTTATATCTCCCAATTGGGATATTGATTTTCATGTACATACTGATGGATCCAAGTATGCAATTGGGAGTGTGCTTTGTCAACCTGGTGAACATAAGAAAGACTACACCTTCTACTTCACCAGTCGACAACTCAATGATGCAGAGATCAACTATACAACCACAAAAAGAGAAGCCCTAGCAATGGTGTATAGCGTAAAGAAATTTTGGCACTATCTACTGGCAAATGATTTTGTCTTCTACACCGACCATCAAGCATTGCTTTATCTTGTGAACCGTCCGTGTACCACAAGAAGAATAACCAGATGGCTTCTCTTACTACAAATTCAACTTCAAAATCTTGGTCCACAAAGGTGCCCAACACTACATTGCCGATTACATGTCTCGAGTCAAGTCAGGAGAAGAAGCCACTAGAGTAGAAGATGACTTACCAGATGCCACACTATTTCAAATAGATGCTATTCGAGAATGGTGTGGAGATATCATTGGGTACTTGACGGCAGGAAGACCACCCCCTGACATGAAAGCAGTAGATGCTAGAAAAGTGATTCTAAAGGCTGCACCCTATCAACTCATTGCAGGACAACAATACAAGATGGGCAAGGACCAGATATTAAGAAGATGTGTAATGCCTCATGAGATCATGCCAATCCTGAGTGAAGTCCATGAAGGCATTGCAGGAGGACACTTCCAAGGGGAAGCCACAACAAGAAAAGTTCTCCTCGTAGGCTATTGGTGGCCAACACTGTGGGCAGATGCCTATGAATATGTAAAATGTTGTGATGTATGCCAATGGACTACTAGACCACAACACAAATACTTCAATACCCTAACACCAATTGTTGCACAAAAACCATTTGAAAAATGGGGGATTGACTATGTGGGTCCCATACATCCAGTGGCAAAAGGAACACAGGCATGCTACATCATTGTGGCCACTGATTACTTTACAAAATGGGCTGAAGCTAAAGCAGTCAGAAAGGTAAATGCCAGAAGCATAGCAAGATTCTTATATGAAAATGTGATCACCCAATTCGGATGCCCCATTGAAATTGTGTTGGATAGAGGCACACATTTTGTCAATGAGGTAAACCAAGAACTCTTGTCTAGCTTCATGGTAATCCATAGAAAAAGCACACCCTACTACCCCCAAGGGAATGGACTAGCAGAATCCACCAACAAATTAATATGCATTATCCTCACCAAGGTAGTAGAACCACAGCGTTCTGATTGGGCAGAGAAACTGAATGTTGCCTTATGGGCATATAGAACCACATTAGGTCAGTACAAGGAACACACCTTTTCAATTGGTGTACGGCCTGAAGTTGTGGTCCCACTCGAATTTGTAATAACAAGTCTACGCATCGCAGTACAGAAACGCATGGGTGACCATGAATCCTTGAAATAAAGGCTCTATCAGTTGGAGAAGCATGCAGAGACAAGACTAGTCACCTACCATGCCATGACAACAGAAAAACGTAGAAGAAAGGCATGGTTTGATAGAAATCTAAAAGGTAAAGACATCAAGGAAGGCGACTTAGTCCTATTATACAATGCCAAAGTACACAAGGGAAAACTGAAGTATCTAGGTCAAGGACCCTACCAAGTACGAAAGATGAATCCCATCGGAGTTGTGTTGCTAGAAACATTGGATGGAGCCCAATTCAACACAACAATAAATGAGAGCTGACTGAAGCGCTACTACATCAACACGCAAGCCATCCCCAACAAAAATGAAGATTTGGGAAACCAAGTCTTCCTTCGTTAGGATTAGATTGTATCACCAGCACTCACTAGCATATGCACATTTTTGCACATATAATTTGCACTAGATTGTTACATGCACACTCACTGGCATATGCACATTTTTGTACATTTAGGAAGACCTAATCAATTTTGTATTAGGGATGTTTGAGTCTTAGTTTCCCTATTAAATCCCACAAATAAGCATATAGTTAGACACATCACATGCACTCACATGATTTTGCATAGGAACATAATAGATTGCATCAATAATAGTATCACACACTTTCATTCCATACTCTCAAAGCATGCAATGAATTCACAAGCAATACAAGAAGCTATGCCAAAACTCAAGATGAATTGGCAAAAGAGTTTGCAGCCTCTGCAACGAGACCCCCACCAAACATCAAAGCCGTCTCCTATATGCAAAAATATCAGACTTGCATACTAATTATCTACAAGCTCAATGATACGGGCGCAATCGCATCCAACATGTATGCAAGATAGCAAGAAATGCCAGCCTCAACAACGAGACCCTTGCCAAACCTCTTCCTAAGAAGATTTGATGGCAGAGTCTGCAACCTCAGTAATGAGATCCCCTCCGAAACTCACAGTTGTCTACCCCTCCTTAAGAGGAGATAAGCTTCTTGACTATAGACTACAAATTGTATGGTGCAAAAGCATTACAGCAGGAATGACTCGCATGCCACAAGCTAAACAGCCATTGGATTACGCACATGGAATCCCAACTCTAAAATCAAAATAAGCCATAACCCGAGGACAGGTAATAAAATGGATCCAGGAGTATGCTAACACAGTGCCAACATGAACTTATGTAGAAAGAGAATGTGTCACAACTTTGTGATACAACTTTGTGTTACAACTTTGTGATACAACTTTGTGTTACAACTTCTACATGTAAAAAGAGAATGTGTTACAACTTTGTGTTACAACTTCTACATGTAGAAAGAGAATGTGTTACAACTTTGTGATACGACTTTGTGTTACAACTTCTACATGTAGAAAGAATGTATTTCAACTTTGTGATACAACTTTGTGTTACAACTTCTACATGTAGAAAGAGAATGTGTTACAACTTTGTGATATAACTTTGTGTTACAACTTCTACATGTAGAAAGAGAATGTGTTACAACTTTGTGTTACAATTCCTACATGCAGAGAGAGAAGCTCTCCAACTTGTATAAATACCCCATAATAGAATGAAGCCCACACTCTTTGGGGCATTGTGTTGAGTCTACTTTGGTATTCCAAGCATTTGTCTCAAGTGTCCATGCTTCCTTGCACTCCATGTCTAAAAGCATGTCCTAACCTTGCAACTCCTCCTCCCCTCTTCTCCAACCTTGCAACCCACCCTCTCCCTCTCCTCCTCCCTCCTCCTCCTCCCTCCTCTCTCTTATTTCCCCCATGCTCTTACACCTTCTTCCTCTCCCACTCCTATGCTCCCCCTAAACCCTGTGTTCCTCAACCCTTAAAACTCCATGATCTACGAGGGAGACGAGTTCTCCACCATGTACTCTACCCTAAACCTTGGAACCTCCTTCTAACCCTGGACTCCTTCTAAACCCTGGAACTCCTTCTAAACCCTGGAACCTCCTTCTAAACCTTGGAACTCCTTCTAAACCCTAAAACCTCCTTTAAAACCCTAGAACTCCTTCTAGACCCTGGAACCTCCTTCTGAACCCTAGAACCTCCTTCTAACCCTGGAACATCCTTCTAAACCCTACAACCCCCAATAAAGGCAAAAGCCTTCATTACCTCAATCATGATGATACACGTTCCTTTTACACATGCATGCACTTTGTTTGCTTACCACACTTAAGCCTACGTCTCTCACCGAAACACGACTCGAGGTCCTAAGCTACACATATACTACAACCGACAACCCTAATATATCTGTAGGTGAACAAAAGCCTCGAAACCCTACAAACATAGAATACCCAGCTCTTCTTACAAAAGCAGAACGAAAGAGCCAACACTTTTGCTCCTATATGGAGGCCAATGGTAGCTGTTTTGTCACCTTGGTGGTCTTCGATGCGGATGGGCTCTTCTTGAACCTATTTTACCCTATTTTGAGGATCCGCCTGCTAGAGTCGCGGTTGTTGACTCATGAATTCTTGCATCTGGTGGTCTTCATATTGTGTGAGTAGTTGGCTTGGGCCCAGTTGCACATGACTGATCGGAGTGATGGTGGGTGTTGTCCTTGCCCGCTTGGGCTTAACCTCTAACTCTTTGAGCTTTGACTGCGCTGGCCCTGTGGTGTATTTTTTGGCCAACGCAAAGCTGATTGGTGGATTCTGCTGTCGCAAGTAGTAGAGGACTGACATGTACAGCATGGGGTTGTCAATTACTTCCCCGTGTGTCTTGACGTCATCCCTCATTTGGCTACAGAAGTAGTCTGCCCAATTTGTATCCTGGGGCTCCACTAAGCGCAGTAAGATATTGGGCACGACGGACTGATGGTGGTCCATGTGCTTGACTTGGGTGAGCCATTGCAAGGCTCTTGCCAGTCTTTCCACCTCGAGCTTGTGAATGGTAGTGAATTGGAGTCGCGGCCCTTGCTCTTTTGGTAGTCATAGTGGCAAACCTTGCTAAGGGTGTCCAACTTCTTCTTCATGGAGTACTTCTTACCGACGACCAGTAGGCCGAAGGCTGCCCGTACCACATCATAATTGATGTGGTAGTGGTGGGGGGTGCCTGTTGCATCTCGCAAGATGCCAATGTTGGTGTTGCTATTGTACGCCTATAGGAATTCTACTAACAGCTTCATTAGACAGGTGGCATGGGAGGTGGTCTGCCACTCTATTCAGTCCAGCAACTGTGAAAGAGGATGGACATTTTCATCGTCACTATAGACGAAATGATTGTGCTAGTCACATATACAGAGGAGAAAACGTATATTTCGATGAAGGCTTTGAGAAGAATTAAGAAGTATCATGAGAATAGAGACCTTAGTCAAACTCCCCACTACTAATATCTATAGATTCTCCAAAGCCTATTGATCCATCTTTAGAAACCGCCTGCTCCATTCATGACATAGTGATTAGCAACAAATACACGCAAAAAACAATAGGTAGAAAATCCCATGGATGGATGATGCATAGAATCGTCGTTTTACAAGCAACCCAATGACTCCCGTTTTGGACATTCGATGGCCATACGCATTCCTTCCTCTTTTCTCCTCCCATCATAAGCCATCCTTTCCTTAGCAAAGGCAAATGACTTGGTCCTCCTCGTTCACCGAAGCCATGACTTTCCTTGGCAAGCTGACTGCTATCTTTGGACTAGTGTAGAAGCCCCAAAAGGCATGGACATGTGAGCATCTTGCCCAAATGCATGCATCACTCTCGGAATTGTACTTTTTTATTAGCAATCATTCGCCTCTTGCAATTAACCTTACATAATTTTATTACAAGCAAATCCATTGATTCAACATTCAAATGCATGATTGAAGACAACTACAAGGAAAATTCTTCAGAACCCAAACTTGGCTTATCAAGAGTTCCAAACCAGCGCTATTTGAATAAGCTTCCGACATGAGAATGGCTCTGAGTTATTCGTAGCTACCAAAGAGACTTCAAACCATCCCAATTATGTATTGAGCATTTTGCATCATCAACCAATATCTGCATGTCATTTTCCGGCGATAATGATGATGGGCTGCATGCTGTAACTGAGGAGAATGTAGGTGATCTATTTACTATCCATGCAACTTGGAAACAAGAGACACAACAAGGAAAACTAAAAAAGAAGGAAGAATAGGTTGTTTTGGAAATGCAAGAGCTTGCATGCAGTGGACCACACAGTCAAGAACACGTGGAAGAAACATTGCAGCACGCGTGGCATGGACAAGTGATTTTCACAAAACTGATTTTCACTTTTGAAAAAGGCATTAGATTCACTTACGCCTCCCCGTGTGGCAGGCCCAAAAGAGTGTGGCTAAATATTGATAACTAAATTGTTTAACCAATAATAGCACCCAGCCGAGGCCAATAATATTCACAAGTAAATGCGATGACACGAGGAAAGTGTTGAGATATTATGAAGATGAAGACGCTTTGCATGAGGGGGGTTTCATGCTCACATGTGACTCCCCTAAAATCCACGCTCAAAAGCTTTTTGAGAAAATAGGTTCGCAAGAGGGCGGACTTCTTTGGTTTACATAACAAGGTGAATGATATTTAATCATTTCATAAGGCTTGCCCAAGATCGAAAAAGCGAAAAAGAATATAGTGGAGAGGGTGTGTAGGAAGACTACGGGAGATAAAGGAGAGAGAGAATGTGTGGGATGGGGGGGGAGATATGTATATATATATAGAGCGAGAGAGAGAGAGAGAGAGAAAGGTGGACGACTTCAAGGGAAAGATAAAATTCAAGAATTTTACAAAAAGAAAATTCGGAATTTTGCTTCTTATAGAAGCAAACCTCCACTTAGGCCTACCCATTAGGCAGGCCAATAATTGCTCTTGAAAAGCTAGGTTCACAAGAGGGCGGACATCTTTGGTGTATAGGACAAACAGTCACAGGGTGGCGAGCACACTACCCTCGAGCAAGAAAAAATAGCCTTTCTTGCTCACATCTCTTGAAAGGGTGAGACAGGGCAAGAAGGGAGAGGATAGGGAGACAAGGGGCGAGGCAAGACTTGAGAGACGGCTGAAAGGAAGTTTTTTTTTTTTGTGAGAACAAAGGTGTTAAATTACAAAATAATAAAAATTTACAAGAATGAGCGTAAGTCAAAAGTGATTGCCAGCAAGAAGCCTTGCTGCAATGCGCAGAGAATCATGATGTCTACCAAAGTAAAACAGAGCATCCAAACATTGTTGCCTCCAACAGGAGTGAAAATCCCTTGGCAATGGGACCTTGTAAAAAATCAAGGAGTTTCTCCACTTCCATAATCCTTGTATCACTGTCGCTCTCACCAAACGCCAACTCATTAACTGATACTCAGTCATCCCATGTGTCACCAAACATGGTAATCTTCTAGCACACGATGACCTAAATATTAGCTCTATCAACCAAGAGCGAATCATTTTCCAGACTCCTTTAGCTGTAAAGCAAGCCATAAAAGATCAAAATGACTTTCCAACTATACCTTATAGAATGGTAGAAAGGCGAGATGTCCCATCTCCATTTGATGAGCCTGTTCTTCGTGGGCATCTTAAAAACGAAAACTCTCCATAGCAAGAAATTAAGATAGGCTGAAAGATTAGCAGACCAGACTTGCCACAGCTAATGTGCCCATACCCAGTAAGAATCATGGGGTGCGAATCACAACCATGCCAACCTAGAAGCAAGAGGAATGTCAGTCACAGTGGGCGAAGTAGAATCTTTATGGGACAATCGCAAAAGTTCCTTCCCATAAGCATTAGCCCAACCTTGCAAATCAGCAGCCTAATGCAAAAGAGGGCTAGTAGGCCATTCATCGACAAGTCTTCCCAGGGGGGAAGAAATAAATCTGAGCTCCATGGGGCAAAAGCTGAAAGTGCAATGCAATGTCAAAAACATATAAGAATTGTGCTTTCCTGTGATCCTATATAGAGCTCCACATTGTCAAGCCTTTATTGTGAATATGTAAAGAGACTCTCTTTTAGCTGAACAAGTGTGATGCCATTTCAATACGACCACCAATTGACCCAAACATTGAGGCCTAAAGACCTATCCCCATAGCACCAAATATTCTTCAACCAGACAACATCTGTCACAACATTATGCCAAACCAGTAAGAGCTATTGGAAAATGCCAAAGTGAGGGACGTGGACTTGGAAAGGAGATAATGAAATTCCTGCCAACTTAATTGGGCCCCCTTGAAACCAAGAACTCTCGCTATCTCAAGCCAAAAATGACAGATAATCTCCCAAGGTTGCATAAAATGCAACTTGCAGACCCAACAAGCACATAGATTATTACATTTAGCTTTGAAAGGTTCAAGACCCAAACCCCCTTTGGCCTTAGGAATTTGAACATACTGCCAAGGGAAAGCATGCCATTGGTCCTACCAAAGGAAATTTGCAGCCCATTGTTCCACATGGAAGAAACCTTGCTTCAAAAATGGTAAAATCGTAGAGAGAATGTGAAACTTATTATACACCCTGCTTTTACACCAATCGAGACATTGTCTCATAGACTATCCAACCCCTATAAGGCAGCCCAAGTAATGCAAAACTTTGCTTGCTTGAACTACCAAGAATCCATACTGCTCGATCCAATTATATAGCACCAATCCATCCAGAAACATTCTTTGCTGATAACAATTCACATATTTTACTTGCTTCTCAAGAGAATCATGATCTAATTCTAAAGCTTTATGCTGAGTTTGCCTGAGTTTTTAGTTTTTTAGAAGGGATCCAACAAAGTTTTAGGGGAGAAAACTATCTTTTGTAATGTTAAATTCACTAGACATCTGCTTTAGGCAAAAATGGCATGTTTTTGGTTTCTAAAGCCTACACCTAGCAGGAAATTGCTAATAAATGCGCATTTGTTTTCACCAAAATTACTAAACCATCTTCTATGGGATCCGTGTTCAAATCATGGCTAGGCGATGCCGACTGGTTTGGGTCCCATGGTCGTGAATGCTCCTTGGGCACTGTGGATTGGTTGCTCAAAAATTCTTGTTTGCCCTTCCATGACTTCGACTCCACATTATCTTTCTAGATAGGGTGGGCAGATGAGTGTGAAGAATGAAGAGTGGACATGCTTTTATTGGAGGGGACACCATTTGTTGATTTGTGGGTAGATGAATGTGAACCCCTGTAAATTTTCACTAGTATGTGTGTTGCTGGGGCACAACATCATCGTACCTAGTTTTTGGAAGCAACAACAAAACCATGTGCATTTACATGTTCTTATGTCACCATCACACCTTCTTCAAGATTTGTCAAAAGCTTCTCCAAAGCATGCATTGACATGGCAAGGGTGGTCATGTGATAGTGCATGGGAGTGGTGGGCCAGGAGTGGGAGCATGTTGGGCAAGGCTTGTGGGGGAAGGCTGGAGAGGGTGTCACATGGCAAGCCCTTCGCACCACTTCTTGTGTTGTTTCTTTGTTTTTTAAAAACCTCATTTTTAGGAGCTTTGTGAAGGTGACACATGTAGACAGAAGCGTTGAGTTCTACAAAGAGAACAATTCCAATTACATATTATATTAGATTGTTGTATCACATTTGTTTTCCCATGCTCCCCAAAGACCCAGCCTTATACCAAAAGGTGCACATTCCATGCATTCCCATGAAGAGCTCCTTCTTCGTAATCTACAAAGAAAAATGATGCAATAAATGTTAAAGGCAAGGAAACACTAAGGATGAATGTTGAGCTAAGCACTACAACACCTATATGCACTGTAGATGTTCATCAAGTGATGCGGGAAGCTAAGCCTAAAGTTGGGCATCCATCTAGATCCAAACGAGGCAAAGGAAAAGATGAGAATGATAAAGGCAAAAATCAAGGATGATCATAGATTCAATTTATTTTGGTAATGAGAATCACACCAAAGTTGAGTCCAAATTCTAGTAAGAGAATCTAAAAATGCTCAAGAACAATGCGGAAAGGGGAGAAGTTAATCCTAACTACCGAGCCATTTTGATATAAGTGTCTAGCTTGATAGAAGTAAATGTAGTTACTAGGTCGTAGGGTCCTATCACTAGTTCTAAGAAGGGACCACTAACCAAAGATATCAATTAGAAGGTAGGTCATGTTTAAAATCACTAGAGAAATTAAAGGGGAAAGTGTACGGAGTTGGCAAATCCATGTCTCGGTAGCAACACTAGAAGCTTCAACAAGCAAGCTCAATTTGAGTTGAGTGCCACTAAGTACCCGAGCCCAAAAGTGATCAACTCTTGGGAAATGTTTCGTGCTACAAAGGTTAGCATTGAAATGATGGATTTGCTTAGATTTCCTCATAGAGAATTCTTATTGTAGCAAATCCTTCTTGACAGTAGGCCACCAAGGGAGTAGACTCTCTTGTGACCATACCCATCATCATTAAGATTGAGGACCAAAACATGTATGGAGTAATTGTCAATGGTGGCTGGGGTCCAACATTATCTCGAATGCTATTGTGAAGCATCTAAATCTTAAAATCTTAAGCCTTCTCCATTTTGAATATGCATGCCCACTCAAACACTAGTTGAACCAACGAGCCAATAAGTATGCTTTTAGATGTTGTAATCACTATTGAAGGAGTACATTATAAAGTCAATTTAATTATTATCCCGATGGAAGAAAATTCTTGCCCATTGCTAATGGGTAGACCATGGTTGAAAAGTGGTAAAATACTGCATGATTGGAATAATGATGTTGGGGAGAGAAGAGATGCATCAGGTGACAAGAGATGAGAACACGAGAACAAGCCAAAAGTGTGTTCCATTGATGGTGAGAGAGAAACCTCTCATTTATAGAGTGGGAGAGAGGGTGTCCTAGATTATAGGCACCTCTCTTACCGGTTCAAAGGCAATCACCCCTACATCATAGGGACTTCCTAAATAATTGGCACCTCCTTAAGAGGATGCCTTCTACTACATCATCACTTGTGTCATGGTCCTAGATAGTACTAATTGTACTTTAGTACTAAGTGCACTTTAGTACTAAGTGTGATTCACTACACACACACACACACACAAATATGTGACTGCTACTAGATGCACACATGCACCTTAGAGCAAGCCCTTTATCACAAATATCCCAACATACCCCCACTCAAGGTTTGCCTCATGCTATGTTAAGGATACATCTAGTCACATAGTTTTGCAAGCCATCTCATGGTGGTCAAGGATAAATCTATGGCTAGGATCTCATGCTAGCAAGGGTGCCCAAGGGTCAAGTTTTACAAAAGTGAGATAAAATCCCCCCAAATGGTTATCTCTCTTACATGTACAAGGATTAATATTAGGCCTTTGTGTGGACCTAGTTTCTCATGTTGCAAGAGGTACCATGGAGGCAAACACATATCACATGGCCTACATCATATGGTGACCAAAGGTGATTTACAAAGACCATAAGAACTAAAAGACATAACCATAACATTCTTTTTGGAGTACTACTCCAAGCAGAGAACCTCAAAATTGACTATATGACCAAGTGATGACAAAAGGTCAAAGAGGTTGGACATTAGAAGGTTCAATCTTTATCTTTAGAAGGAGATTCCAAATCTAAAATATGATGCACACAATCATCTTTCAAACCTAATGCAATAATTGCATAGGATTTCTCTAGCCTTTTAGCATCTGCTAGTGTTGTTTAAGTAGAGTCACTTGCCTTCCCCTTTCCTTTGGTTGTGTCGGATTCACCCTCTTTTGATGACTGATTCCCTGGCTTAATTAAATCCCACAAATTCTCCTTCATAAGAACAGATTTAATTTTCATTTGCCAAGTATGGAAGCCTTGGCCATTGAGTTTGTCTATTTTAAAGGTAGCCAAGAGACATTACCTTTATGATAAGGTAGTGTCTACTCTCTTACAAATGGCTATAAATTTCAACCATACAAGTGCATATTGCAAGCAAAGAAATCAAAGAATCCTAGTCTTTTTGCATTAGAATAATAATATGGCTTTGTTCTCACAAGCTTTGTCACTTTTCTATTGACATACCTAGGTGCTTCTTTCTTCTTCTTTCCTTTTTCTTTCACATATGCTGCATTAGAAGAGCAACAAGAGCTAGGCATTGTGAACAATCATTACCAATATGAAAATTTACTGTCAATAAAGTATCCTCAGCATATTTGAACTTGCGT
Source organism: Dipteris shenzhenensis (assembly GCF_047967505.1). Lineage (NCBI taxonomy): Eukaryota > Viridiplantae > Streptophyta > Polypodiopsida > Gleicheniales > Dipteridaceae > Dipteris > Dipteris shenzhenensis. The sequence continues at coordinate 32,182,156 of NC_141614.1, read as the reverse complement.
CAAGCATCCATTTCCCAAACTGTCAAGAATTTGAACCAGAAATAGTAGTAATCTTGGAGACCAAAATTTGCACTGATAGAAGCAAAAATTAAAGGGATTTTGAAGCAGAAATAAAGTTTGTATACCAGCCAGGGTCTACACTAGAGGATGGGTGCCATTGCTTGTCAGGTCACCATAGCCATGATGAAGAAGTTTGACTGGTTTTTCTTTAAATTCTCCTCACTCTAGCAACCATTTGGGCTCAAAATTCATAAGGAGGTAGCTTGTAGTATCACCCAACTTGTGCTCAAAGGGTAGGTCAAAATTTTTAATGTAGAAGTAGAATTATGCAAAAGTTTGTTGGGCAAAGTTTGTGTTAACACGGGATGTAGAGGGCAAACGTTGGGAAACTCTCTAAGGTGGAGGTGCACCCTATTAAGATGGAACTATAGTTCAGAGGGTTTGAGGCATGGCACACTACAGAGGGAGAACAAGCTCTTACAAAAATCTCCAAAAAAGAGGCAAAAGCGAGAGAAGGAGGTGGAAGTGAGAGGAAGAAGATGATAGTGTGGCAAACTAGGGGGCTAAAGGGTTTTTTAGAACCTTGAGCTCTAGTGGGAGAGAAGAGATGCATCATGACAAGAGATGAGAACACGAGAAGAAGCCAAAAGTGTGTTCCATTGATTGGTGAGAGAGAAACCTCTCATTTATAGAGTGGGAGGAGAGAGAGTGTCCTAGATCATAGGCACCTCTCCTACCTCAAAGGCAATTAGCCCTACATCATAGGGACTTCATAAATCCTTAAGAGGATGCCTTCTATTGCATCATCACTTGTGTCATGGTCCTAGATAGTACTAAGTGTGCTTCCACTACACACACACACAAACATGTGACTACTCCTAAATGCACACATGCACCTTAGAGCAAGCCCTTGATCACAAATATCCCAACAAATGAGGTAATGACTATCAAGACTAGAGATATAGAGGTACAAATCCCTACCAACCCAAGTAAGGTGTGGAGTAGCTGTAAACCCAAAGAACTTGAAGAGAAAGACCAATATCCACAGGATGTTGAATCTCGGCTGATGGAAATGAATTTTTTTCTTGTCAGAGAAATGAGATATTCTAAGTGGCAAACTATTCACGATCTCCAGTACAAGATAAGTGAACAGAAGTTAGCAAAACAACACGACTTGTACCCTAGTCACTTCACCAAGGATGTGATTGGATAACATGAGATAGTTGATCCAAAACTCACAATTACTCGACTTGGTATAGAGCACTGAGTAAGACTCAATTTAGAAACTCAAACTAGGCATGACTAAGGAGCCACAACCAACAGTGGGGTAAATGCTCATTTGGTGGATGGTCAACTCCAAGTTGTCAAAAAAAAAAAAACCAATGTAAAGATTTGTTTGCATGGAGTTAAAAAACTATGCGGAGAGTTTCCCAAAAATATGCTACCACAAAATTCCCCTAGCACCAAAGTGTAATTATAGCATGACCGTGTTGAAGAAGTGAAAGGAAAGCATGAAGCTGAACACAAAATCAGAGAATTGCATTAGAATGAAGAAGCGTGAGGTCCATATGTAGGCACCTCTACATGAGCCACCAAGCTCCATAATCATCTCCTCAATCAGCTCCTAGAATCTCTCAATCATCCTATGTGGCATCTACCACCACCTAACAATGCTTATGGGCACCTAACTGTGCCTCTAGCACACACACATAGAACCCAAGGTGTGCCTGGGGCATACACCTTGAGATATCCCATCAAACCCCCCCTCAAGGGAATGCCTCAAGCTATGTCAAGGATACATCTAGTCTCATAGTTTCTCATGCCATCTCATGGTGGTCAAGGATAAATCTATGGCTAGGATCTCATGCTAGCAAGGGTTCCCAAGGGTGTGAAGTAAACAAAGGGATACATAAGACCTTCCAATGGTTATCTCCTCTACATGTACATGCACACAATGTCTGCAAGAGGTACCCTGGAGCAAAACACATACACATGGCCTACATCATATGGTGACCAGAGGTGTTTACAAAGAACAAAATAGTTTATTCCATTCATTTTGGAGGACTATCCAGGCAGAGTACATTGAATCAACATAAAAGAGAGATCTAGAGCATAAATGGAGATGGTTCAAGAAGCATAATCATCATAGGAGGCCTCATCTTGTGGAGGCACATCAACTAAAAGTAAATTGGCAGTTTCTGGTTTTGTAGTTGCTTCCTTTTTGGCCTTACAATACTTTTCATGGTGATTGTTTTTGCAACAATATTTGCAAGGATTGATCTTAAAGCAATCT